>NC_056731.1:1947632708-1947635208 GCF_019279795.1 Protopterus annectens
GGGGGTCTGCAGGGTTTTTGTGAATCTTGGGGATTCCAAATAGTTTCCCTACAGTGGGGGAGTCTACTGCCATGAACATTAATTCTTCTTCTGTACCTACATGCATTGTACGCCCTATATATTTTGAATTATTGAGTACTTGTTCTCTCGCTGACTATTTTAAAATGTCCTGGTCGCGGAGGATTTTCACATTTCACGCCTGAATTTTCTGTCATTAGAACTACTCCTGCTCCTTTGTCTGCTTTTAGTACTCTAATGTGGTTGGAGCGACAAAGTTTCTTCAGGGCAGTGCTTTCCCTCCTGCTGAGGTTATCTTCAGTAAAGGTCTACCAGAAGAGCTCTTGATTTCGTTTTGCAGATTTTATTGAAAACTGATACATAGTTCACGTAGCTGATTAAACTTTTCCTTTTTAGGGGGGGTGTTTCTCCTTCAGTGTATTCACTGCTGGAGGAGGCCCCAGAGTCTGTTATCGCATGGTGAACAGTTTGTACGGCACGTTGCTGGTTACAGTGTTTAAGGGCTGTAACCTGATTCTGGCATACCGGTGCTGCAGTATTTAGTTGGTAATGGGTGTGCCTCGGGGTGGGTGAATTGGCAGACTCAAGGGGTGCACTGTTTCTGAGTGGGGAGTTAGTAGCCCTAGACAAAGTACTGTTGAGACTGTTACTCACAAAAGCTATCCTTCTTAAGGTATTGTTAAACACATTTGAAACATTAGCATCTGTACTGGTACCATTATACATTTTAGCAACTTCATCTATCTGGGTGGCAGGGTTAGTGCCCGTGCTGGTTAAATTCGGTACCTTAGAATTTGTAACAACATCTGTGAAACTGGACCCTGACCTAGTAGTAGTCGCAGACCCAGCCTGGTTGCAGCTGGCAATATTTACTTTACGAGTAGGTCCCAAGTCATTGTTACTAATGTTAACCGTCGCGGCCGTGTCCTCGCTGTGATTGGTAACAGCACGGGTGGCCGCGGCAGGTAAATCAGCAGAGAATGCGGTCGCATTGTTATTGGCGTTGCTCACCGCAGCCGTGTTCCCGCTGTAGTGGGTACCAGCAGGGGCGGTTGTGGCGGGCATGGCCGTGGAAAACATCGTATTAGTCTTAGCAACTGTAGTCACAGAGAGGGCAGCATTAGTATTACTACCTAAGGTAGATACAGCGCAGGAATCCTTTACAAAAACAGTAACATTACAAGCTTCTGTAGGTGCAGAAAAAACTGTGTCTGAGTAATTCGCAGAGGTAGGTACAATCAGTGAATCCACTACACAATTACTACCCGGTATATCAGTGACCTAACTGGTACAATTACTTCATAAGCACAATGTCTGAGCTTAGATGAACGCTCACAAAACCACGTGCAGTACTTTTGGCTGAGGCCTGTAAATTGACTAAAATACTTGTATTAGAGCTGGCCTCTGCGGTCTTGGTGGTGTGGCCAATGCTATGTTTAACCACAGGGGTATCTACAGAGGTAAAAACAGTGAGATCGCACAAAAACGCCTACGCCAAACAATAACCAGATGTAGAAGGAGCAGCATAGACAGTACTATCTTTAATTTTGTTTAAATCTTTAATAACAGTATGGTAATCACGGATTGGGATCTCACCTTGGAAAGCAACATTAGAGTCCAGGCTTAGATGGCGCACTTGATTAGTGCACGTGGCGTGTGTGTTACGGTCTCTCATGCAGAACTCTTTACTGGCCCCTAAGTTATTACAGGTACGTACGCCCAACCAGGTTCGGGTATCCTCCGTGTAATTGTTTTCGGAGTACCTCATGGTAGGTTCCCTGTAGGTAGGGGTAATTAGTCCTTGTCCGTTGCTTGCTGTGTTGGGCCGGCGGGGGCCGCCGGTAACTTGCGCCACATCCAGGGGGTCCGAAGAAATAGTCATTGAGCTGCCTTGTGCTGGGCGCGGTAGGGTAGGCGGCTCTGGCGAGGCGACCCCCGGAAGCTGGGAAAGGGGGTCATTCTGGGGGTCCTGAGTAGCCTCTGTCGGACCTGAGGGGAACGAATCTGTTGGCGTGGATTCGTTCATCATGTCGGCAAAAACGCTGTTAGTTTGGTGGCTCCTAAATGCATGTTTTAGGTTCAGCTTGCGGCAGTACAGTTTTAGATCCACCAGCACATCGGTGCTGTTAGCCCTCTGTGTGGGTATGAAGTTGAGCCCTTTTAGTAGGAGATCCTTCGTCCCTATATCCAGTGGGACTTGCGTTAGGTTGTAGAGTTTGTTGTCTTGGTGGTTGTTGGGTACGGGCAGGCCTCAATTACTGCCGCCAGTCCGTTTCGCTATCGCCGTGCGGGTCTGATTGGAGACTTGTAGGTTTGTTTCCCCCTTCCTCTGCTTAGGCCTCTGCCCCTCCCGCGTTTCGTATTGGTGCCCGGGTCCAGGTGGTGGGAGTCCTTGCCCTTGGCTAAAAAATGCTGCCTCGTAGGAGTCTTGCCTGCCGCTCGTGGTCTGAGTCGCTGGAGTCTGTAGAACTGGACTGTCTGT
>NC_056731.1:1947665208-1947719339 GCF_019279795.1 Protopterus annectens
TTTTGGCAGTGTGGAAATGGAACCTGTATTCTTTGTCTATTATTTGCAGTGTCCATGTGTCCCTTGTAATGCTGTGCCAATTTTTTGAAAATAAAGAAAGCTTTCCGCCCAAAGGTGCTTCTAATTGAGCCCCGGTCGGAGTCAAAACAAAGTCATTGAGTCTGCCCTGGTGTAGCAGTTGTAGTTCCTGCACTACCTCTCTGGTTGGGAGGCTGCCATTGACGGCCTCTGTAGGAGCCTCTAGCTTGCCCTCTACCTCTGGCACGCCTATTCCTGCCTCTCTGAGATCTGTCTGAGTCCGGAAAGGACCAATTCTTAGTAGGCCAATTTCTGCTGAATCTCGGTGGTTGGACTTGCAGAAAGTCTTTGACTGTTTGCACAGATTTTGCCTTTTCTTCAAATTTCTTTAAGACCTCTTGAGCCGTGGAACCAAATAATTTTTGCTTTTCCATAGAAGCATCCAAAAGCTTAGCTTTAACATGGTCTGGCAGAGATTGTTCCTTCAGCCAGGCATGCCTACGTATGACTGCACCTATCATAGCTGACCTACATAAACTTCCAATGCATCATAACCACACTGCAAGAAATGGTTACTAACCTGCTGGGAGTTATGTACCAGATCCTGAAGGGATTTGCGATCAAGGGGTTCAGAAGAAGACAGTTTCTTATGCAATTCATCTAACAAATACTCTTGGTACTGTATCATGTGAAATTGACAATTTAATGCCCTCATGGAAAGAGTTGCAGAAGTATACACTTTCTTAACCCATCTCTCTAAAGCTCTGGACTCCCTCTCAGAGGGTAGAGGATTCCTAGCAGTGGCAGCTGCAACCCCTTTTGGCCCCTGGGAAATAGTTTCTGGTTCAGCAGAGTGGGCCTTATACAGGTGTAGATGTGAGTCCGGGACCCTGTAGTACCGATCAGGTTTGGCAGGAGCCGGAGGGAGAGTCAGGGGCTGTACTAGCATCAGAGTACACATCATCAATAACATTCAAAACAGGAGGTATAGCTAAAGGCCTATGCTGAGGTAAATGTAAAAAGGTCCTTAATCTCTTTCTAGAATCAGAGAATTCCTGACCCTGCCATTGAAAATGTTCTCTCATCGAGTGTAATGTCTCTCCAAAGGAAAACTCTTCAGGAGGGGAGGCCGAGGGAATAGATTCTTCAGCATCAGAATCCTCGTAGGCCGAATAAGCCTCCTCCTGGTGGTCTGACAGAGTAGAGCTATCAGTGGACTCATCTGAGGAGTGGGGGTCAGAGGGCTCAACCCTGGGCCTTTTGTCTGGAGGTGGTTGAGAGCCCCTGTCTGGATGAGGTTGAGAACCTCTAATTAAGGAGTTAAGATCCTCTGCTAAGCTAAGAATCTGTGAGCCAGTAGAAGGTCTCTGAGAGGTAACCTTGGGAGGTAAAGCTTTAGTAAGTTTAGCAGCTTTAGCCCTAGAGAAAGCCTTAATGGACATGGATGCAGGCGGTCTGGCTGCACCACGTGCAGGAGTAGACTTGTCTAAAGGGTGTCGGAAGGTTCCTGGACACCAGTTTCAGAAGGTAATTCAATAACCGACTCGGCCGGGGCCTCCGGGGCCGAGGTAGTCGGTTGTGCGGTTTCAGTAATCGGAAGTTCCAAGGACTCTGTTTCAGCAGAGAGAGACACTCGCGGTAGGCCTGACCGTGGTTTCAACCGAAACTGCGGCCCGCGTGTGTCTGTCCTTGTCCTTCCGTTTCTTAACTAAATGCGAAGTCGAAGTCTCAGACGGCATCTTGTAAGCAAAACTAGCCCCAAAGAATTCATCTGCAAACTCCGACCGACGTCTAAGAGTTCGTCGGTTGAAGGAAGCACAGGCTGAACAGGCCGAGACGTCGTGGTCTGGGCCTAGGCAAGGGAGGCAGTAAGAGTGGAAATCCTTATGAGGTATTGGTTTCCCACAAGTTAAACAATTATTAACTTTATCTGACATCAGCTGAGGCAAGAAAGAGTCCCCAACGGGGTACTTAGCTTTTTCGAAGTCTTCGGTAGCTGAATCACAGGAGCTGGCCGACCGGCACTTGCGAAATGCTTCTGCTTCGGGCACCACGCAGCAAGAAAGACTGAGGAAAATGGCGTCGGCTGATGCTTTTATACCCCAGACGCTCTGACGTCGGGGAAAGTGTGACATCAGCCGAGGCCAGACCCAGACTTTGGAATCCGGCCGACCGAAGGGCTGCCTGAGGCAGGACAACCCATATGTGATGACTGCAGATGCATCCTTGAAGGACATCTACATTTTACACTGTGTCTGGATACCAGAGTAGCCTGATTTTTGCTTCTCACCGTTCATAGCCCTACTGTTTTGTCTTAAGGAAGGGCAATGGGAAGACGTTTGCAAGTTTATCAGAAGAGAGACATTGCAGAGGGTTCTACCACAGGATTCTTGTACAAGAATTTAAGTTCATCGTGCACTTTTTATTATAAAATCTGTCTGGTCTTTTGGGGGCAGGAGACTACAAATTGGGGTAACAGAGAAAACTGTACAGCACTCAATGCCTCGAGATCTGGAGGGACAGGTGAAGAAGGAGCTGGAGTGCTCATTTCTAACAGGCTGCAATCTCTCTCCTGCACCTCTGAAATCTGTCTACACTCCCAGTAAACACATTTCTTCATGTTTACAACCATCTCTTCAAATGAAACTTCAACCAGAAACTCATGGGAACTGGGAGTCTTCATTATAAGAAGGAATTTGGCCAGGGGACAGGAGTACACTAGAGAATGTTCAGAGTCAGAAGCATCTTCCTCTTCAGATAAAAAAAATCACTGTAATTTTATGGGATGGAGGAGGATGGACAGAAAACGAAGGTACTTTAAGGGCCATAATAGCTTTGAGAAAAGTCCATCTAGTCATTCTCCCTAAATGGGGAAAAATAGATGTGCTTAGCTGCTTGATGTTTTTTGGTATACCATCCAGATGCACCAATCAAAGAGGTTCAGACACCTGAAGTACCTCTATTAACCAGGGATCTATTCCCAAGTAGAACCTGTAGAATGTACTCCGGGCCCTCTGAGATTATGATTAGAGTCCACCTTTGTCTATCAGAGCATATTTCTGAGCCGTAAGACCCTCCAACACCACACCAGCATCCAGAGGGGTCTGGGTAGAAGCAACAGAGGTGGAGGAGGAAGCACCCTGGGTTCTGGAACCTCAGCTTGTGCATCGGAATCAGAAAAGGCAGACTGAGCATTCAGCCTTGGCCTTTTCAGTTTTTTTTTCTACGCCAAACAGGATTGCAAACCCTCTGAAACAAAGTATTGGTAGACAGAACAGGTGCTGTAGTCGTATTCCATGCCTAGGAAGGAGAGACACTGGGTACGCAGGTCCTTGTTCATGATTTGCCTATTGCATTCACCCTTAACTGTCCTACAACTAACCATACCTCAAAGTGCACCTTTGAAAAACAGTTGTGTAAAATCTTACCATAACCATAGATGTCCTTTGTCTTCACTGCTGCAGAATTCTTATTCTGAGAGAGCTTCTGCCTGAAGGCAACCCAAAGTTGGCCAGTATAAAAAAGTCATACTACTGTAGGGTATGTAGAACATTGCACGTACGCTACATTTGGATGCAGGCCATAAAAGCAATGTACGCACGTACCATCCTCAAAACTGAGTGCCTCAGGAGGAATGCTAGACAAAGGACATGAATGGTCAGTACAGCCAAACAAAGCAATAGACCAGGGGTGAAGGAAGGTGGGATAGAATACTGCAACAGTGAAGCGAAGGACATCTATTGTTATGGTAAGATGTTATACAACTATTCCATGTCCCTCTACTCACTTACTGCAGTATGTTTAACCTGAGGCAGAGTGCCAAAGCTCAAGAAGGTAAGGAGGAAGGAAAAGAGGAGCTGTCAATGAAGCCATGTAAAATGGCTTCAGCAAATCCAGCTCTGGATCCGACAATACCATCCAGTTAGTAATGTTTGGTAAAGGTATGAACAGAAGACCAGATGGCTGCTTCGAGGATGGTGCTTTTATCCAAGCCCTTGAAGAATGGATTGGAGGAAGCCACATATCTGGCAGAATGCCTTCATAGGTGAAGACAGGCTCTTTCCATGGAGCGTGCAACAAAAAGGCAAATAGTCTGAAATCCAAGAAGAAATATTCTGCTTGGGAACAGATAAACCCAGAGCCCTGGGATGTAAGTTCACAAATAGCTGATCAGATTTCCTGACAGCTTTGGTCTTGTCTAGGTAAAATCTACGCCGTCTATGTACATCTAAGAAGTGCAGTACCTTCTTCACTGTGGTTTTGGGGAGAAGGGAAGTAAAGTAATTAAAAGGACTGGTTAAGGGATAATTCGTTAACCATTTTTGGCATAAAAGTATTTCTTCTCAAGGATGCCCTGTCCTTATGAAAGGCCAAGAAGGGGTAGAGCCATAAGGGCTGGTAGCTCCGTCACCCTTCTGGCTGAAGTCAAGGCCACTAGTATAACAGTTTTCCAAGAGCAATGTTTTAAGGGAGGCCAAAGATGCAGGCTCAACTGGGGCCAGGGTAAGTTTTTCTGAGGAGGAGGAATAGGTTTCCTGGGAGGCTTAATGTGAAGGATGCCCTTAAGGAATTGCTTCTCCTCAAATCTGGATGCTACAGGGGGAGACAGTCAGACAAGCAGAAGTAGCGGACATGAGAGCTTTGACAGAAGAATAAGCCAAGCCAGCAGACAGCAATTCACACGAGAGAACTACTGGGATTCCCACTGTCAGTAGGTCTTGGCTCTTAGAGACACCAGAGTTAAAATCTTTTCCATTTGGAAACTCAAGATATTCTAGTATTGGGTTTTCTGGCCTCTTGCAAAACCAGAGCATGTCCTCAGGGAATAGGTGTCTGAAGGGACTTAGGACAGTGTCACCTTTAGCTCTGACAGGTGTGGATGCATCAGGGATCCTTTGTTCTGTGTGAGAAGGTCCACTATTTGGGGTAATTTGTGGTGACGGCCCTTGGCTAAATGCAGGAGGAGGGGGAACCAGTGCTGTCTTGGCCAAATGGGATTCACCAGCAAGATTTTTGGCTGGTCCTGTCAAATATTAAACAGGATCTTTAGTATTGGAGGAAGGGGAGGGAATGCACAGACGTGGGAGTCTGGAATAAAATTCTGGAAGGTGTCTGTTCAGAGAGGAAGCAAATAAATCTATGAGGACTATCCCATTGGTGAACGATGTCCAGGAACCCATTCCTATGGAACATCCATTCCTGGGAATGAGCCAGGGAACTGCTCAGGGAGTCTACCACGAGGCAGCCTCAAGAGGGTGGGGGTGGCATGCAAAACCATGAAGTATCTTTTTTTGATTATGGAAAAAAAAACAGGTGCCTTTAGTGATGCTTTCCCAGACTCCGTGAGCGTTTGAAAGGTGAAGGGAAAGAGGGAAAAGGGAGACATCTGCAAGGTACTAAGACTCCCTGCTTTGTCAGGAAAGGACTGCCTTTGTTGTGAAGGTGCCTGTCTCTTGCCTCCTCTGGAAGACTTCCTGGAAGAGTGTAGCAATGGAGGAAAACTGGCTTTTATGAGAAATTCCTATGAAACCTAGGCACAGGAGAAACCAAAGTGCGTTTCAACACTCCTTGAGTTCTTTAGTTTTTTCTTGTAGGGACTTAGAGAAGCTGCTGCTGGACCCAATATGGCTGAATTATCTAATGACACATTCATTAATTTAGATCTGAAGTCATCCTGGAAGAGCTGCAACCTAAGCCAGGAAACTCTTCTGAGACCTGAACCAGTAGCAGCTGCCCTGGCACAAGACTCCGCAGCATCAGAGCTGCATTTAATGGAGTGTCTTGCCACTTGGGAGGAAGCTCCCAAGATCGATAGAGCCAAGGCTTTCCTTCAGAATCTAGATAATCTACAATGGCACTTGATGCCTGAGACAAAAGCTCTAAGGAGTACTAAGTCATAGGTGTCGATAAATTGATGTCGCTGAAAGCCAAGGTGACTGAAGTAAAGGCCTTTTCCCCAATCTCCCAAGGGTCCTACTCTGTCTGATCGGAGAACGGCAGTTGAAGGAAGCAACCTAGATGGATTATCTGTCGCTACAGAAAGGACACCTGGGTCTTCAGCAGGACACCTACAGAGAAATTTACAATCCTCAGGGACCTTGTAAAAGCGGTCTGGCTTCTTGGGAGCCAGGACCTGGGAGTCTGGGGTTTGGGAAGCATTGTAAAAGGCATCCAGAAATGCAGGATGCACTGGTGTAACTGCAGAGGGGCTAAGGAAATCAACTTGTAGAACCATCTTTTCTGGACATCAGAAATTTCGTAAGTGTCCCACTTGAAAAGCATTCTCTCATTTTCAGAAGAGTTTTACTGAAAGCTCTCTCTCCCATAGGGTATCAGGACTGACTGTCCCCCCTCTTCAGGGGGAGAGGAATTAGTGTTGAATAATCCAAAGATTCCTCTTCAGAGGAAAATTCATAAAAGGAGTCATTGTCCCCAATTCTTTTCTGAGAAGACTGGGGAGCAGGAGTAGATGCAGGTTGAGAGGAAGGCAGGTTGAGTACCATGAAGGCCTGAAACGAGCTTTGAGAAAAGGCCTGACAATCTGTAGGGGCCTCTTTAGCAGGGAACAAATACTTAGTTTTTTGTTTCTTCTTTGCAAAAGAAACAATCCTATGCAACATCGGAGGAACAAAGGCTTGAATTCAAAAGTGTTCAACTCGATCTCTTCTCTCACTAGAGTTTGTGCTACCCCACCACCCAGAACCCTCCATACTTTCAAGACCAAGTTTCCCTACGACATCCTGATCAGACATCTGTTCTACCTCCAAAGATATGCTCACGACCAAAGTCAAGGTGGCCACAGAACTGGGCTCAGCCTGTGAATCCGTACCTGAAATCAGATATGCCTCCAGGTTGACTAGCACCTTGGGAGATGCATCCGACAGTGGAATTGCAGTGGAAGCCACAGGCAGATGTTTCTTGGCCTTGTGCTTCACCAGCTTGGCGTTGGACCCAGAGGTCCTTTCCTTATGCTTGGCTAAACACAAACTACTAGTTCTCTAAATAAATAGCAAGAGAAGAGACCTGCTTCAAAAGGCCTTGGGTAAGAAGGACTGGCAAATGCTACAGACTTGTAGTCGTGGCTAGGCTGTAAATAAGAGAGACACTGTAAAGGGCTGCCCTTATGTGGAATTTGTCTTCCTCACTGGCACTTGCCCTTCTTGGATGACATAACCAAAACAGTAGTAAAAGAGAAAAATTTCCCCAATGGGGCACTTATCTGAAAAAGGCTGAAGTCACAATCAGTGAAACAATTACACTGACAGTTGGATTGGCATTCTGACTGGTGGCAGAAAAGTTCTGGGTAAGGTATGTGCGTACATCGCTTTAACGGCCTACGTCCAACTGCAGCCTTTGTGTAATGTCCCACGTACCCTACAGTAGCACAACACTTCTGTATACTGGCCGACGTAAGGTCGCCTTCAGGCGGGAGATCCATTAGGTTAAGAATATTGCAGCAAGTGAATAGAAGGAAATCAATACTTATATCACACCAGTAACTATGCAAAGGCAAACTCCCATGTCACAGTCAACTAGATATAATTCAATGGCTGCTTCAGGTTTATTCTCAGGAAAAACTCTAAAAGCTGCATACAGCAAGATTACCTATGGAAGAAAATGTACAAGTAATGAAATCCAAAAAGGAAATTGGAATAAATATGTAAACAAAAGCTACTACACTCTCTGGTCTATGGAATAAGAAACTGATGGTAAATATCGAATCACCCACATAGAGAATCTCCCCATTTTGGACTTACCTGAAATATTTCTAATTTTAGAATCTTTGCTTCCAGATTTCTCTTCTTCCTCATCATCATCATGCAATGGAATGTACTCCATCTTTCCCACTGTTTCACCTATTTCATCACTGAATGACTCTGCCTCCAATGAAGCAATGAAATCTTTTTTTACTTGTGGCTCTAGCTCTGGTGGTGGGCTGTCAGACAGGGCATCGTGAAGACTGAGGCTGCATGCAGAGTCATCCATCTTTCAACAACTACTAAAACAAGAAAAAAAGGACATGGTTCACTCCAAGTAAATAAATGGTTATCATACCTACCAACCTCTCACAGATGTCAGATTAAACACAATATAAACCTGGAAGTTCACTTAATGAATACATAACTATCAGTAACCAAACTCTGGCAGCATGTGATATATCATACAACTCAAGCTCTAAGTGGCGCACAGCTACAGTCATCCCACTCCACAAGTGGGGATCCACCTCGTTTCTCAGGAACCGTCCCATCAGTCTGACGAGCCTGATCTGCAAGGGCATGGAAAGCATTATCATGGAACTTATAAACAAAGACATTGGCAACCTTCAAACACTCGACCCCACACCGCTTGGGTTCGTGACTGACTTCTTCGAATCAGTCTCCAGCACTGTGGACGAGGGTAAGGTCTGTCTGGACCTCGCCAAGGCCTTCGACCCATCCCGCACTCTGGAATCTTCTTACAAGGCTGGGCATAAATCCCTAAGTCACTGGATGGGTTGCCAACTGGCTTACTGACAGAACCCAGACTGCAAAAGTAGCAGACTCCAAATCCAGCTCCAGACAAGTGGAGTACCTCAGGGTTTAGTCCTGGGACCGCTCTTGTTTGGCATCTACTTTTCTGAAGTACCGGCCAACACTAAGGGACTCTGGCTAGCAAAGTTCGCAGATGACTGCAAACTGGGAGCCATTATTGAATCCCCAAATGATGTGGATATTCTACAAAAGGGCCTTACAGAAACAGATGTTGGTGCTAGAGCCATGGGCTCAAGCTTAATGCCAAGAAATGTACAGTTATCCCCATTGGGAAAAACCATGTACCCATGAATTACCACTTGTGGCAGTACACTAAACATTGAAAGTATGATGAAAGACTTAGGGACACAGGTGGACAGTGGTCTCACCTTGCATAACCACATCACCACAACAGTAAGGAAATCCTTCTATGTGGCACACCTCATCACTAAGGGCTTTTCATCCAGAAAAAAGGAGGTCATTGTCACACTGTACTCATCCCTCATTAGACCCATTATAGAGTACAAACCCCCGTTTTGTATGTACCTAACAAGACATCTGCAACAGCTGGAAAGGCCTCAGAAATACCTCACTAAAAGAATCACAGGCCTAAAGCAGATGCCCTATGCTGACCGTCTAAAAAAAAACTCCAGCTATACTCTCTCTGTGGCATATCGTCTACTCGGAGGCGATCGCTGCTTAAAATACAAGGCCATGTCAAACCCTGAGCTGTTGGACATGCTCCACTTAAAGAAATCACAATCCCTCAGAGCCACCCGCTCCAAGGATCTAAACCTTGTCATTACAATTAACAAAACATACTGGAGGGATAGGTTCCTGACCCAGAGACTTCCCATATTCTGGAATAGACTGCCCATACATGTCAAGCAGAGCGAATCCTTGGCCCTCTTCAAAAGGAACCATAATGACTGGATGGGAGATAGGAAATTCACCCCGGGGATCACGTCAGTCACCCTGCTAGACAAGGGTCCAGGGAAGTAAATATTGTGGGAAGAAATATCTGGGGAATTGTTTGGCTAGGCTTGTATAGGCCATAGGGCCGATAGCCTAGCACCAACCGATGAACCTATGAAAAGAAAACATGGTCAAAGTGCAGCAGAGATCATGTTTGTTCACTAGAATATCGTACATTATGAAATCATGCTCCATACTTTATGAAATCATGCTCCAAAATGCCACTGAACAATGTAGAATACTGCACCCTCTATCGTAGTGGCATGGACTGTGCGCACTAAAAAGTACAGTTTTGTACCTACCATAAATGTAGATGTTTGAAGATCCACATTGCTGCAGTCCTAACACTTGGGGTAGTCCGCTGTCCCAGTCGGCCCGAATACCAAAGTATAAGGCTGACGTCGGTCAAGGCGCATTTGTCTGACATCAGGACGTCAGGGTACAAATGCGCATGACCGACGTCATATCCTCAGTCTTTTCTTGCCCCAGATGTCAGAAGACCCTAAAAAAAAAATAAGGCCAAAACCAAAAAACACCAAACTGTCCTGTACCTAATATATATACAATATATACAAATTTACAAAAATAGAACCCCACCCACACAACCACTCCTAAACACAGAGGGGAAGGAGGGAGGGTAAATTGGACTGCAGCAATGTGGATCTTCGAACATCTACATTTATGGTAGGTACAAAACTGTACTATGTTCTTCATCTCACATTGCTGCAGTCCTAACACTTGGGTAGAATCCCAAAGCAGAGGTAAGGGAGGATGGCTAGACTATAATGAAGCAGGAGCTGCCAAAATGCCCTGCAACACAGCAGTGGCAAAACCAGCCCTGGATTTAGAATAGAGAGGAAGGTGGTAATGCTTGGAGAAAGTATGCACTGAACTCCAAGTAGCTGCCTCCAAAATATCCTTAGTTGCCACCCCTTAGAAATGCTGTTGAAGTGGCAGTAGCCCTAGTGGAATGAGGCCTAATCCCAGCTGGAATCTCCTTGCCATGATGGGAATAACAGAATGCAATGCAAAACCCAATCCACTTAGATATAGTTTGTTTTGACACAGGCTTGCCCTGAGAACTCAAAGCAAAAGAAACAAACAACTGCTGAGACTGCCTAAAATCCCTAGTCCTGCTTAAATAATAACGCAACTGCCTGTGTACATCTAAAGTGTGCAAAATCTTTTCCCCTATTTTGGGGATCTGCATAAAAGTAGGCAAATGAATAGTTTGGTTTAAAGCCACACTAGAAACCACCTTAGGCATAAAAGAAGGATTAGTACGTAATGATACCCTATCCTTATGAAAAATCAAAAAAGGCTCAACCGCCATAAGGGCCTGCAATTCAGAAACCCTTCTTGCAGAAGTAATGGCCAACAAAAAAGCAGTCTTCCATGACAAGTATTTCAATTCAGCAGTAGCCAGAGGCTCAAAAGGTTGTAGAGTAAGTTTCTCCAACACAAAATTGAGGTCCCAAGCAGGAGTAGGAGCTCTACGTGGGGGTCTTATATTCTTTGCCCCTCTAAGAAATTGCTTGAACAAAGGATGAGAAAACAATGGAGGGTCACAATCATAGTGAGCTGAAATTGCTGCAGCATGAATCTTAATGGAAGAGAAAGACAAACCTTTGTCCAATAACTCAGTAAGATATTGAAGAGCCACACTCAAATTAGGCTCAGAAACATCCAAATCCTTTGCTGCACTCCAAAATAAAAATCTCTTCCATTTTTCTGCATACACTTTACGTGTACTAGGTCTTCTGGCTTCCATAATCACATTCAAAACTTGTTGAGGAAGTTGAGACCTGCTGTGGTTCAAAACAGAATATGCCAGGCTGTTAGATGAAGAGAGTGAAGCTTGACATTGAGTAGATGACCGTCCCTCTGAGACAAAAGGTGTGGAATTAAAGGTAAAGGCCATACACATGAAGATTTTCCCAACTGAACGAAAGAGCATCCACTTTCCAAGCTGTGTGATGAAACCTTTTCGTGCAAAACTTTGGCAGCTGGTGGTTTAGTGGAGAAGCGAACAGATCTATGTCTGGAGTTCCCCATGACACTGTCAATTTTCGAAATACATGAAGATCCAGTTTCCACTCGTGGGGATCCATGATTTGCCTGCTTAACACATCTGCTAAGGAGTTCTGTGCTCCTGGCAGAAACCTTGCCTGAAGATTTAGCTGCAAGCTGAGCGCAGTCTCCCACAAAATCATTGCTTGCCTGCATAGAGGATAAGAATGTGTTCCCCTTGCTTGTTGATGTACCACATGACAGTTGTGTTGTCTGTTAGAATCAACACCTGTCCTGGAAGAAGTAACTCCTTGAAAGCCATTAATGCAAACTGGACTGCTAACATCTCCTTCATGTTGATATGTAGATGCTGTAGTCTGGCAGGCCACTTGTCTTGTATCCACTTTCCATTCAGATGAGCTCCCAAGCTATGTCTGAGGCATCTGTCGTTAGAATCTGACTCGCCTCTGGCCGGGTCACAGAGAGTCCCTTGTTTAGGTGACATTCCTGAGCCCACCAC
Source organism: Protopterus annectens (assembly GCF_019279795.1). Lineage (NCBI taxonomy): Eukaryota > Metazoa > Chordata > Ceratodontiformes > Protopteridae > Protopterus > Protopterus annectens. The sequence continues at coordinate 1,947,677,242 of NC_056731.1, forward strand.
AAAATTCCTTTTGAATGCAAGGTATTATTGGAATGACAGTGTCCAAATCCTGGCAGTGCTGTGTCCATACATTTTTAGATACCATTGCAGCTTCCTCATATGCAGTTTGGCATTGGGAAGCACCAGAATACAAGATGCCATGAACCCTAAGGCTTGAAGGACTGTCCTTGCAGTCAGCCCGGACTGAAGAGATAGTTGATGGAAGTAAAGGGAAAGATTCTTTTGTTTGTCCGGGGTTAAAAGGCCATCTGGGCTGCTGTATTCAGTCTCACACCCAGAAAGCACATGTCTTGAGAGTGCACTGGACTGGAGTTATTTTCGATACACAGAATACCCCAGGCATCTTAGCACTGCTATCACATATTCCAGATGCTGAAGAAGCTCGTCCTTTTCTTGAGCCAGAATCAGACAGTCGTCCAAGTAAGGATAGATTTGTATTCCTTTTAGCCTGAAGAAAGCTACGACTGGAGCCAGAACTTTTGTGAATACTCTGGGCGCAGTAGATAAGCCAAAGGGCAATGCAGAGAACTGATAATGGGAATTTCCAGCTTGGAAACGCAGATACCTCCTGCAACTGAGTCTGATAGGCACATGAAGGTAAGCCTCCTTGAGATCTAAAGTTACCATCCAGTGATCTTTGCCCAGCAGAGGTAAAAGCTGTTGTAACGTCAACATTTTGAACTTGGGAATGTCCAGATAAGTGTTGAGGATAGACAAATCCAAAATTGGTCTCCACGTGGTCCCCTTTTTTGGTACTAGGAACAGGCGAGAATAAAATCCTAGGCCCCTTTCTGGCACAGGAACCGGCTGAATGGCCCCTATCTGGAGTAACAGAGAAATTTGCTTGTGAGCCTCTTTTCTTTGTATAGGAGGAATGTCTGGCATGCCTTTGAAAGGGGGCAAGGTATGGAAATAAAACCTGTAACCATGGTGAACGATATCCAAAACCCATCTGTCTTGGGTAATAACACTCCAATTTTCTTTGAAAAGTGCCAGCCTTCCTCCCAAAGGTGCTGCCAGACGAGAAGGCTCTGGCAGCGGAAAAGGCAGGTCATTGGGTCTGCTTACGAAAGGACTGACCCCTGCCCTCACCAGAAGACTGGGCAGGTGAACTCCCTGTTCTAGGCCTAAAAGAACCTTGAGCTCTGCCCCTACCACGTCTAGATCTACCCCTAGACTGTGAATCATAAGAAGGATATGTCCACCCCTTAGTAGGCCAATTTCTACTAAACTTTGGAGGCTGAACCTGCAAAAAATCTTTAACAGTCTGCATAGACTTAGCCTTGTCCTCCATTTTCTTTAAAACTGCTTCCACAGGCGCACCAAATAACACATCAGATTGTAAAGGAGCATCTAAAATCCTTGTCTTTACATGTTCAGCTAAATTCTGATCCCTCAGCCAGGCGTGCCTGCGAAGAACAGAACCAGTGGCTGCCACCCTCAAAGAGGCCTGTACAGCATCAAAACCACATTGCAAGGAATGCTTACCCACCTGTTCAGAAACATGAACTAAATCCTGCAACTCTTACACTCAATACCTTCCGCCAGAGCATCTACCTTAGACTTCAATTGTGAAAGGAGATAATTTTGGTATTTCAACATGTGAAACTGGCAATTCAAAGCCCTCATGGCTAAAGTGGAAGAAGTATACACCTTCTTTCCCCATCTATCCAAAGCCCTTGCCTCTTTATCAGAAGGAACAGGATTTTTAACAACAGAAGCCTTAACACCTTTAGGGCCCTGAGAAACAGTTTCTGGGTCTGCCCTAGGACTCTTAAAAAGATACTGATGAGCTTCAGGCACCCTATAATACCTATCCGGTTTAACTGGGGCAGGAGGCAAAGAATCAGGGTTCAGGGAAGCCTCTGCAAAAACATCCTCTACCACATCCAGAACAGGAGGTATAGCCAAAGGCCTATGCTGGGGTAGAAACAAAAATTCCTAAGCCTTTTCCTGGAATCAGAGAAATCTTGACCTTCCCATTTAAAATGCTCCCTCATGGAATGAAGAGTCTCTGAAAAGAGAAATCCTCAGGAGGAGAAGCCGAAGGAGTAGAATCATCTACATCAGAATCAGAATAAGGAGGATACTCCTGCAAGTCTTCAGCCAAAGACTCAGAAGCCTCCGAACACTGCTCAAAACTCTCAAGCTCAGGTTCCACCCTAGGCCTCTTATCAGGGGGGGGCATAGAACCTCTAATCATAGTAATCAAATCTTCTGCCATTTTAAGCATATGTTTTTTAGGCAGAGACCCTGAAGAACTAGGGGAGACCCCCACTGAAGTTAACCCTGGCCTGCCCCTAGAAGAAGCCTTGGAAACAGAAGGGGAGGGCCTAACCACCTTAGGAAGGGAGGGGAGAACAGCTACCTGAGAAGCCCCTTCAGCCTGGCCTACCTCCTGAGAGGACACATCTTGTAACAGAAAAGTCTCTCCCTGAGAATCCAAAGGAACTGCTGGCAGAACCACCGGCTCCACCGAGCCCTCTAAAGAACCGACGTCCGGGACAGACGGTTCTTCCACCCTAGGCTTCGCTGCTTTGTCCTTGCGCTTTTTAGGCGAAGCGGGCGTCGGAGCATCCGACGGCATGTTGTAATTACAACGCTTCCCAAAAACTAACCTGGCACAATCTAATCTTCTCTTAATAGTGCGTTTGTTAAATCTAGCACAAGAGCGACAGCCAACAACGTCGTGCTCAGGCCCTAAGCAAGGTATACACAAGGTATGGTAATCCCTATGAGGTATCTGTTTCCCACAGGAAATACAGTTATTCACTTTTTCTGACATCCGGTTAAATACGGAGGCAAGAAAAAACCAAAATATTCCCCAACGGGGTACTTAGCCAACTTTGATTCGGTCTGAAACTCCGACTTCAGAAAATTTCAGAACGCCAACCTGCACTCGCAATATTGCTTCTGCATCGGACCATGCGGCAAAAAAGACTGAGGATATGACGTCGGTCATGCGCATTTGTACCCTGACGTCCTGATGTCAGACAAATGCGCCTTGACCGACGTCAGCCTTATACTTTGGTATTCGGGCCGACTGGGACAGCGGACTACCCCAAGTGTTAGGACTGCAGCAATGTGAGATGAAGAACATCATTACTCCCTCACACTACATGACAGCTAAGAAGTATAACTATGAACAAAGCTAGGCAAGACTTCAGAAATTATTTCAATCAAATAAGTGATGGAGTGGCAATTTAAAGTCTAGAAGTTTGCTTACTCAAATGTGAGCATTTTTCAAATGTACAACTGTCTTTTGTAACCTTCACGCATGTACTTTAATACAGAGCAATACAGTTAAACTCCCGGTGATCACAGGTTCCCAGAAAACACAGTCTTACACATAACCTAGCTTTCAAACTGAATACTTAAACATGTAAAATAAAATACATCGGACTTGCCTGGAAATACTGATTTCAAGAAAACTGCAAGTTGGAGAGATCACTATGGTTACATAATATAATAGAACCTTTGCACTCTCACAAACACTTGCACACATACATGCAATATGTATAATCTCTAATTGTATAGGGCTTACTTTATGTACGCAATTCTACATGCACAAATAATTTACATTATTCTCAGACACATATACACAATTACATATTAAGACATACAAAAAAATTGTCTGATTTCCTAATAACATTCCTAGAAGAGCATTAGATGCAAGCATGACACCCACATTGCACAGAGAAGCAAATTCTGAAAGAAAAAGACCACAATCTTAGTTTGAAAATGGAAGTGCAAAACATTTAAAAAGTAGTAGGAATCAGCACAGATCACTTTAATGACAGAGCAAACACATTTTCCTACAGTGTTGTGGCCTCAATTCAATCTGCTCTTTATCTCAAGATACATGCTTTATATTTTTAAGTATGCCGAGTTCTACACCAATGCTTTATACAAACACCTGTATGACTGCATTGACTCAGCTGTACCTGACAGGACCAAAAACAATCTCCTTAAAGAATAGCAAACCTACCTGGTGGACAACTGCCATTAACAGGCTTTACAACAAGAGGAATAAACTGTTGTCTAAGAGTAAGAGGAAACGAGCCCTAAACTGGGAACACTCCCTCAGCTTAAACAAGCAAATAAGACTTCTTGTGAAGTCCTCCAAAGCAAACTACAAATCCAAATTAGCTTCCTCAACCAAGGAAAACCATATGCCATTCTTTAGTTACATCCGTAACCTAAAAGGAAAGGCCCAGATTTGTGCCGAACTGATAGTTAATACCACCACATATACTGAGCCTGTGAACATAGCTAACCTGCTGTCCAACAGGTTTTGTGAAAACTTCACACCCCTGTCCCCCACTACACATACCCCATGACATCCCTACCACCTGTCCCCTAACTTGTATCTCTAAAGAGCAGATCATAAACACCCTCTAATGCCAAAAACACAGCATCTATGTGACCTGATAATATCCCAGACTCCGTCCTACATGGGCTCAAACAAGAATTAGAAACAACATTGTGTACTCTTTTCAGTCATAGTCTAAGCACTGGCTTTGTCCCAGATGAATGGAACTATAGACCTATTAGTCTGACTAGCCGTATCTGCTAGACCATGGAACGAATCATCATGGACCTTATCAGCAAAGATATAGGTAATCTCCATACACTTGACCAAACTCAGTTTGGATTTGTCAAAGGGAGATCTTGCCTGTTAAACCTGGTGAACTTCTTTGAGACAGTCACCAAGGCCATGGATGAGGGGAAATCTGTGCATACAGCCTACCTAGACTTAGCCAAGGCTTTTCACACTATCCACCACTCAGGCATCATTGACAAACCCACCCAGCTAGGTATCAACCCTTATATCATTAGATAGGTCACCAACTTACTCACTGATAGAACCCATATACTCAAAATAGGGAACTCCACCTCCAATAGCAGACCTGTAACCAGTGGTGTTCCACAGGGATCAGTCCTGGGACCTCTACTTTTGGAATCTATTTCTACAAAGTACAAACAAAAACTAAAGGTCTGTGGCTGACAAAGTAATTTGTTAATGTCTGCAAACTGGGAGCGGTCATAGAATCTCCAAATTATGCCAACATCCTACAAGACGGCCTTACACAAACAAAAGATTGGTGCCAAAGGCATGGCCTTAAAATGAATGCAAAAACATGCATCATCCCTTTTGGTAAGAGCGATGTTCCTGCTAACTACCACATCAATACCAACACCCTATATATGCACTCAGTGGTGAGAGACCTGGGCACACAGGTTGACAGCAATCTTACATTTGGTCACCATGTCTCTACAGTGGTAAGAAGGGCATTCTATATTGCTCATCTCATAAGTAAGGGCATTTCCTCCAGGGAAAAAAAAGAGGTCATAAACTCCCTGTACTCTTCCCATCATCAGGCCAATAACTGAGCACAATACCCATTTTGGTATGTACCTTTCCAAGCACCTGCAGCAATTGCAGAAGCCACAAAGCTTCCTCACAAGGAAAATTCAAGGTCTTCTGCACCTGTCCTATGTGGATCTTCTGAAATCACTGTCACTTTATTCTGTTTCATATAGACTACTCAGCGGTTACCAATGCCTTGCATATAAGGCAATCTTTGACCCGGCTTTATTGGAAACGCTGCATATCTGGAAGTGAAACGGTACATGGGTTACTCACTCTAAAGACCTTAACCTATGTGACATTAATAGAACCTGCTTCTGTCCTATGTGGATTGTCTGAAATCACTGTCACTTTATTCCGTTTCATATAGACTACTCAGAAGTGATCAATGCCTTGCATAGAAGGGGAGTCTCTGACCCTGCTTTATTGGAAATGCTGTATATCTGCAAGTGAAACTGTACCAGGGTTACTCACTCTAAAAACCTTAAGCCTGCTATTTGACATTAATGGAACCTGCTGGAGGGACAGATTTGTCTCCCAGAAATTACCAAACCTTTGGAACAGCATCCCACTTCATGTCAAACAGAGCACTGCATTGGCCCTTTTCAAATGCAATCTGGATGATTGAATGGGTAACTGTCAATTCACCCTGGGTGTTCACCTATGTCCCTCTTGGACATGGGTATTAGGTGCTGATTATGGAAATAAGGGTATAACTTGGAGAGGCTTGTAAGGGCTCTATGACCATTAGCCTAGTAACTTCCTAGGATCCTAGAGACTGTAAGCTATCTTTCAGAAGGTCTGCTAGTGTGCAGAGCTGTAGCTGTCATCTACTGCCCAGTGCCACTCCCCAATTTAGCACTCCAAGTTGGATCAAAAATCAAAGTCCTTGGTGCCTCTCACTTCTTAACCAACAGAGCACCAGATCAGTTTCTACACCCCTCAACTGAAATCTGAGCAGCAAAAAAAAAATGTGGGGGCTGGCTTTTAACTTTTGAAAACTGCAGCAAACCCCTGGCAAGCAAATGCAGTATCAGAACTCATTTCTGTACCACCACTCAAAAGTGCCTGTATGGTACTGTACTACTGAAATGACCACCTCCTGCAACACCTAGGGGTGGCTGCCCCCTTCACTCCACCCTAGCTACACTTCTGCCTCTATGTCACCTCTAGAAATTGGATGATTTTGGTGATTTACTAGTAAATATTTGGTTTACTTTTCTCAAGAAAGAAGGAAAGAAGGAGAGAAAGACAAAAGGAAAGAAATATTAAAACTGCTTCCACGGTATGAAGAGTAACTAGTCTTGATAATTTTGCACTAACATTTGAAAGTCTGCGTAATCAGAATTCAGTTGACAAACGGCATTAAGTGAGTTTAACTCTTCTGCTCATGGGCAAAAATATCTGAAACTGGGCTGACCACAGCAAAGCAAAACAAGTCTTTTTAGAAGGTTTCATTTCTTAAAACCTATGGAAAAGTGAAAAGAAAATAAAAGGAAAAAAAAAAAAAAATCAGAGACTGACTTCATTGCAAAAATGAGTACTTACTTTCATAGGTGGGTGATGTTAAGCAACTACTTTTGACAGGTTATGAAACATTATGACAAGGAGCAAACAGTACTTTGCCCAAGGCTATGAGGATCTAGAAGAGAGACCAATAATGTAAGTCAGCTAAAAAGATGGGCAAAAAGGTCGGCATATGTTTAGTACTCAGGACACAACTGCACAAGAGGGGCTTACTTGTAAATGAGCCAATATAAGCCATCACAGCAAGATACACAGACAGATAAGTAACTGGGTCTAGTACATGCCAAGGTCCTTGAGTTTGCCGTTCCCAAAGTAACTAAGTGGGAAAAAGTCTATCTGTCCACACAGATAGGGTGGAAAAAAAACACCACAGTGGTGGTGGACTATCTAAAACTGCAGTCAGTCTAGATTACCACAAGGACCTGCACTTTTTCCTGGCATACTGCATTAGACAGAAATACTATCAAGCCTGAAAAGGTTTAGAATTACTTGCCTGAGTATTGTTAGGGCCAAGGGAGGGAAACTTTTTCAGGTATCATTGTCCAGGGTTTGGACATGAAAGAGGCAAGAAGGTGGCTTTTTTTGAGCATACCAGACTAATAATAATATAATTACCATGAACACGTACATGCAGTTATATGCTGCCAGGCATGGAGACAAAGATGGCAAGGTATCAGTGGGAGAACCTAGGCCAGAGGATCACGATATGGCTATTTCAGGAAAAAAGGTTGCCAAATGCAGCAAATGCAAACTGGAGCCACAACTGTCAAGAGGTTCTGAGCTTCTTCTAAAACTGGCTACTTCAGGCGGAAAAGATAGTTGGCAGCACAGTTATCAAAAGACTGTCAAGACAGATTTCCTATGGACGGGGAGCCAGAGAGGATCTTGGAGAGCCATGACAGAAGCATCTCTCAAAAGTCACCTCACAAAGCTTCACTTTTGACTCCTGCAGAGAGAGTCTGCACAGTGGGACAACGGGTTTTTACATGCAGTCCTGAATGGAGATACAGGGAGAAGTGATAACAGCAGGCTGACAGCATTGGGTAGTATCAAAGCCCTACCTTTCAAGACTTCTGGCCACAGCCATTCACACTCATTTATGCCTTCCTCTGTGAAACATAAGAGCAAAAAATGTGTTAATTTGTTTCAAATGTGGGGTAATAGTCACATTGCTAAGTTATGTGCTACTTGTACTGAACAGAATGCTAGTAGAAATGTGAAAACAAGTTGTGGTTGTGGTGTCTTTCAGCTTTTCCTGGTTAGGGGTCGCCAAAGTAGAACTCCGGTCTGTTAATGATTGGCAGCAGATTTTTACACGCCGAGTTGCCAGCTCTGACGCACAACCTTCAACGAAGGTACGCCCATTCACGCATGTCTCCACACAGAAGACGCTCTAGCCGAGAATCGAACAAGACAACGTCTTACTGTGAGGAGACAGCGCTACTGCAGCACCACCACCGCAGTAGTAGAAATGTGAAAACAAGTGCATGCTACAAATGGAGCTTTTTTTAAGGCAGATGACAATAACTACAAACAACTAAAAATAACCAAGTCAACCAGCATTATGCAGTTCTGTTATAATGAAGTCATTACTAGTTCTGTATTTTAGAGGGAATTTCAAGCCCTGTTAAAAGTTTCCAGAAGCATGATTACCCCTTTCAAGGGTCTCCTGGTGTAACCACATTTTACTGACCATAATAAGAGGAGATGGAAAGGAAAGTAGTTTAGTTACAAGTACGGTGATGGGGATGGTGTCATGTCACTCTCAGTCAATGGCTGCATTAGTTTAGTAGACTGAATACTAAACAGAAATACCGCAGACCTGTTCAGTCCTTTTATCATTTTGAATAAATTTGATGGCTTTTATTTTCTTCATCCTATTTCCAGGTATTTGTTCTCATCTGATTTTTCTCTGTTATTGGCATGGGTAGGTTAGTCAACTTGCTGTTGTCTGTGCCCGATGCAACTGAGAAGGACTCCTTTTTTTATACATTTATTTTAATGTTACCATTAGTCCTGTAGGTTTAGTTTAAACAATGCTGTAAGCTACTGGACTAGCTGTAACTAATGAATGTCTCAGTATCAGCAACAGGAACATTACACAGGTTAGATCATACTTTTCAACTGCCACCAGTTTTGCTTCATATTTTTTTGCCCCATTCCTTGTAAAATTTTTGATTTTCTGTTAAATCCCTAAAGATTATAGTCAATATTAACATGAAAATGCTTTTTTTTTTCTTTTTAAAACATGTACACTTATGCAAAAAGTTATTATATGAAGCAACATGCAATACTTTAGTGCGTGCCAAATGTTTGCTTGAAACAATGGGTGAAATACATTACACTGTCATCCACTTTTGCCACACTCAGAGGTCTGAACTATACATACAAGTGGCTATAATTGCTTGGAGAGGTCTGTCTGATTGAAAGTAATGGACCCTGTTGTCACTTGCTTAAACCAGTCATCGGTCAAAACAATAAGGGATAAATACATCACAGAATACCCACACCTTCGCACCTTCTGGGGACTGGTGGTCCCCACACCAAAGTTGCATACGTGGATTTTGAAATGGGCTTCATAATCTCCTCTGCTCAGTACCCACACTGTCAAAAAACAGCCTTACTCATGGGTGTACATAGGTTGCTATAGTTGTGTGGAGTGAATGGCGATGTTGTCATTATTTCTTTAACATTCCTCCCAAACCTCAGATGTCATTACATATCTTATGCTGGAGTAGGAACAGTGTGGTAATTTCTTTAACTTTCTTCACAAATTTCAAAGGGGAGCATAGAGGGTCACTACTGCTTGTATAGGAGCACTGTACTGTCTGTAAAAGTAAGTTGGAAGCATTAATCATTTTAATTTTCCTCACAATAAAGCATCTGATGCATATACAGGTGGCTGTTCTTCTTGGGGGAGAGTAAATAAGCATGCCGATTACACATGTCGACAGCAAATATGTTATACTTGCTTTTTCTCTTTTGTTCCAGTCTGACATCAGAATGATACGCAAAAGATGGCCATCTTCTGTATATAAAGTATGACAACAGCTTAATATACAACTGTGGTCATTTCTGCTTTAATTTTAATCACAATTTAACACCAATGGGGAATGCACAAAATGTGACTACCTATTTTGAGATAAGTGACAGGGAGTAGACAGTACACCTAGATATGAAATATGTATTCTCACAAGCATTAGTCTTCTCACTTTATCAAAGTGCAGTCTTGCTTAGACAGTACATGTTGAATGAACAACTGCAGAGCAAACTGAAGAGCAAGACAAACTGAGAAAAAGGAAGAAAATACATCTGGGCAGTGAGATTTGGTTAGGATGGGATGTACAACTTCGGGGGGGGGGGGGGGCACAAAGGCTTTTCGCCTAGGGTGCCAGTTTACCTAAGGTCAGCCCCTGCATCAGACCCAAACCTGAGTATGGAATGACAATATGGAAACCTTATAAGAAAACAGGCATGAATAAATTGGAAAGAATACAGCAGATATATACAAAGGGCATCCAACTAAGTGAAAATTGTAAGTTATTATAAGACTAAAATACATGAACTTGTAACAGTGTCTCATGTAGATATTCAAGAGAAAACCTTATTCAGGTTAATAGGGTATTTACAGACCACTCCAAACATTCCTCAGAGATGGTTACTAAAAGGTACTACAGAATCATCACACAGCATATGTAGAAGAAACTACAGGCATGATAAGTGTACTAATTGGTCCTCAGAGAGCAGCGGATGCATGGAAAAGAGTACCAAATTACATTAAAGCAAATACTAGTTTAGATGTCAACAACCTGGACAGTTATGTAAATAACCGTTTTGGTACATTGGTAGGCTAGAAGGGTATTATTGCCCATGCCTGAAATATCTGTATATATGCATGTACTCAAAATCCTAGCCAACTCTATCAAATGCTTTCTCCACATCAAGACCCTGTCTAGAATCTAGATCATCAATTTTATTAATGTTTCCAAGTTTCCTCTCCCCTCCACAAAGCTATATGGATACAGATCTATAAATTCCTGAAATAGCTTTTCCTTCTCTTAGCTAGTATAGATACTTAGAACATTCATCAGCCTTGGAGTCACCAATAAGTGTTTCACCACATCCAGCGTTCAGCTAAAACAAGTTTGTGACCACCACAAATGTAGTCCAAAAAAATAAAATTTGATTAAAAAAGGTTAAGCGCCTTCACCCAAACCACCTTGGGCTTCATCAGAACATCTTACAATACAATGAAACAAGCTGATATACACTTTTTGGCACCAATAATTCAAACTTTAAACATTTAAAGAGACAGTATACATTAATGGGTATATGAAAAATATTCAACCTTTAAGCCCAAATATGTATAGGAAATTGCATATCCTAATGTTACATTCAATACTGACACACATATTCTGACTTAATTAAATGCATCATAGATGTATCCTAAGTATACTATATGAACTCTACATAATGAACCTCATCTGAAACATTACCTAAGCAATAAATACTCATCTACTATTAATTGTATTTTTCCTGTACATTCCCGTGTAATAAAAACATATATATACACATCTAACAACTCTGTCATAAATGTATTTAATATGACTATATTCTCTACTTAGAGAGTAGAAATAAAATAGTAATAAAAATGCTAATGCTCATTTACCCTATCTAAATAATAATTAATACAATATTATTAAAATATTATTATAATATTCCCAAAATGGGTTTGATTGGGATGTGATCATTAAGACCAGGGGAGGTAGTTGCATCCAAAAATATCTGCCACCATACCTCCTTATAACTAACATTTTGTGATCACCTCCCCTAGCATCCATATTGACTATGTCTAAGATGGCAAATTTGAATTGATGTACATCTCCTTTCCTCTCAATATGCCTATAAAGTGCATTTGTACTGTCTTTTGTTATTATGCTGTATATGTGATCATAAACCCTCTTTTTAAAACTTCTCTCCGTCTTTTCTGTGTCAACATGTAAACATATCATGAAGCTGTATGCAGTGCAAGCAGTTGTGTAAAAGGTACGTGCAATACTGTGGGGGAACACTAATAGAAAGCAAAGTATTGGGAATGTTTTAGATTTGTTTGCACTGGTTTCCCTTTGACCATCTTTGTCCTTCCCTGGTAATGTTCCACAGACACATTTATTCACTGGGGGTGGAGCCCTATGGCTCACTTGCTCCATGAGGGTGAGAGTTGAGCTTTCTGAGAGTGCTGTCATACAAGCCAGAAATTGTGGGGGTCCCTTCAGGTTTCAATTCCCCTGTGCACTGCTTAAAAATAGTCAATGTATATAGAAGGGTGGCACTCAATTGTCTAATGTAAGAAGGGTATCAATTATTTTCACATATCATCCTCAGTGGCCCTGAGCCCCCAGGACAAGAGCCTCTGCATAGTCTCTATCAGGAAGTCTGTATGTAGCATAAACCCTTCTATGCAATTCCCACTTCCTCACCTCAAGACAGGCAAGCAGGCAAAGCATTTTCTCTCCTGTGCCAGCTCCTCCACTGCCTCAGCCAATAAACAGATCACCTGTGTAATACTCAGAGCTCCATCTCTCTATGTCACAAAGTTGATTCTGTGACAAAGTCTTGATGAGCTGCCTTTTCCAAGGCTCTGACAACTATCTTCAGAATAGCAACAGGCTTAATGTTTGGACCAGTTGGAGGGCCTTCCCTTGTGAAGAGGAGGGACATGCCTCTTTCCATAAAACAAATACAGTATTTTCCCTGATGCCCCTGTGGATCAGAAGAGTGAGGGAACTACGTATATGAATTCTGACTGAAGGCCATCAGATCCAATGGACTAAACCTTAATTTTCTTGACTATTTTCCTTACAGCAAAAAATCTTACTCCCTTAAACTGGGACCAGTTATTAGCATCTACTTACAGCTGGTAGAAGGTCCTCCTGAAACATTCAAGACTACTTGTTTGAAACAATTTAATAACAGATCTGCTGCCTCTTTGTCTGAAGTTCTAGGGATGGGGATACAGTTACTTCCTGGTCAGAAATTATATCTACCAAAAGGATTTTTAGTGCTTCTGTTAGTGTCCTGATCTGTTCCTAAACATTTTATTGCAGCTATGTGAAGCTTAAGTTCTACTTTTCAATTAAGTAGCCCAGATTTAGTCACCCTCAAACATGACTACATTAAGAATGCATAGCATCCAAGCCAGACAAAACCTGAAAAGTCTTTATGGGACTAGAGTTCAGGACAGAATTTTTGGAATGAAAAGGTTTACAAAATTACCCACACAGGGTAACTGCATTATACACTACCAGTCTATGGCCGAGATCAGCTGATCTATGTACTTTTGGTTGAAGTCTTTCATACTCCCAACTTAAAAGTTTATGTTAACTAAGGATTTTACTGCTCTTTGATATAGCAAATACTGGGTGATGGCCACTACCTCAGCTGGACTTAACATTTACTGTTCTGTAGTCGTCTAAGGTACACATACCCCATATTGTACTCTGTTGGATTTAAAACATCACACGAACTTAAGTCAGTCAATGGCAGTGAGGATCAGTCTATAGTATCACCAGTACAGATTCTTGAGTCTGCGTTATTCATTACCCTGGCTATTATGTTCTATGTCCAAGTCAGATTAAGTATGAACAGCTGCATCTGGTGTGACCATTCATTAATCATGCAAGCTTGCACAGCTCCTTAAACTTAAGAGCATGCTAAAGCTGTGCTAAAAACACATGCAGTCTCTTTTCCATTTAGGCAAGATACCAACAGAAAGATGTGCTACTGTCACAGATGGAATAAAGCCCATTTCCTTTTAGCTAATTTGGCCTCAACATTTTTTGTGATTGACAAATTCACTTTACTGGTGCACAGGAGCCACTCAGTGGCACACAACCACACAATGGTTCTCTCGAATTAGTAAAGCAGCTACCAACCAAGATGCACTCTACACACTGCTACATAAACTTAAAATTCAAACATACTGCTCTGATCCAACACTTTCCCAAATCACTTCCCTACTGCAAGTCAAAAGCAAATGGTGCTCAACTTCTTCAAAGGTCAGACACAACTTGCTACCAGTTAATGATCACACCTTTTCAGTCTTAAAATACAAACTTAGGAGTTCACTACCCGCTTACATCAGAGAATGCACATGGAGTTTAGAAATAAAATTACAAAATACTTGAGACTTCTTAATGCACTGTTTCTGCACTCTTAATGCTATGTTTTACTTGTATTCCACTTTTAATTGCATATTAAATCTAGGAAAGAGACCACTCTGGTGCTGCGGTGTTCTTAAACTTAACTGTCTTTCTAGCTGCCTGGTCCTCATGTTAATTTGTTTGACCACATATCTCCTTCCCTCTCCCCTTTTGGCTGTTCTGAGTAAGCAAAAAAGCATAATTTTGTGAAATCACTCCACTTAAACTATTTAAATTTATTGGCCATCTAACTGTACACCATAGAACCAGAATACAAAGTGCCCACCCCCTTTCAATCTTTCTCTCTTAAAATTAGTGGCTCTCTACTTAAGACAGCTAAAGCTCAAGCTACCCCTTCTTTCATATCTAACTGCTAGGTGCACAATGCAGTGCTTAAGATATTAACCCATCTTCTTCCATCTTATCTTTAAAACCTGCAACATTTACTGCAAGACCACTAACTAATGAGAGCCCACATTCTGCCTCTCAGTAGTCATCCTGGGGATAAGTGCTTTTGTTTTTAATTGGTGAGAGAAGTAGAGTGCATTGATTACTGACTGTTCCTGGTTGGGCAGCGAGCATCTGTGCTTGATCTTCTTGACTGGTCTGGTTGCTATTCAAAGGCATCTACCAGGAAAAGGCTACAACAAAGTCTATACACCCTTGCATCTGGGACAAGACTGTGGATCACCAAACAAGCTGTGGCCTGCATCTCATCCTGGGATTGGTGCTAACGTTTTGCTTCTGGTGAGAGAAGCAAAGGAGCACTGTATCCTAGCACAGTGAAGCTGTGGTGAGACCAGCACTAGTAGTAGTCATTCACACCACTCCCCTCTCATTATTCCTGACAAGTTAATTCTTTGTTTTCAGTAAGTACTGCTTGATTTGTTTTTGTCATATCTGTCTAAATACTTCATCCTTAAATTTCAGGGTCTACTTATTAGTTTCCCCTCAAGTATTTGGCAGTGCCCTGTATAGACAAAGACACCTTGAGTAACATTTTTCCTGTAAAAGCATGACTAAATTTCACTAATACCTAGTTGCACACAAGACAACTAGCTTGCAGTGATGAGCACTGCCCCCAGAGTTGCAAACCGAATACTCCTGACTTTGCTTTATATTCTCGCTCCAACTGTCTAATCAATATAAAAGTCTGTTACCATGGATATGAACTTTCCTACTATCAATTATCAGCTTGGTGGATATGGGCATCCTGAGGCAATGTAGAAATTGCCCTATGTTTACGGACAACCAGTTAATTCTCAAACTGATATGGTATGCGAGACTTGCATTTACCACAATGTCACTGGAGGCAAAGCTCTCACATAAAAGTACACCTAAAGTCAATGAGCTTGTCAGTACTACAGACACTGCACCCATTCCACACAATTCAAAGCAGACATATAGACCCACATATGCTGAGAAGCTTAAATGTAACCTTCCCAAACCCCAAAAACCTCCAAGATGAAGTACACAAATACCCTCAGCATCCCCAAATGCAGTCTTTCAAAACACCCACTTCATCACATAGTCACATCTCACCAGGCTGAGTAAGGAGAAAGTCAAGGTCAGTTGCTTTATAGGGGCTAGGGATCTGCTACATTACACACACACACACACACACACACACACACACATATACACACACGGGTCACTGGACCACAAGTACCAGTATGACTCGTAGTCCCATGCGGTTGTAAATAACTTGAAACGTACCTCCCTAGACTATATGGAGAGAGAGACACCATGGAGCTCTTGGAATGTGTCCCAGGCTGGTACAATCCCAGCATTGAGCAGCATTTTATTTTCTCCAAGGATGATGCCACAATATGAACAAAAGATGAATGACTAATAACTGGCTTAGTTTCTGGTGTCATTCTAAGGGGGTGCAATATTTGTTAGCATGGAAGACGGTCAACAGATCATGTTGCTCACCAGGGATGGTTTGCAGCTCTCCCATCTAGGCCTTCAAATATTAGCTAAAACACCATCTTCCCCCATAGTGCCTTTTTTTAGGCAATGCCAGACTGAAAGTACTTCTGCCATAGCAAATCAAAACCAAGAAAATCTAAAGGCATTACTGCTCAATGCTAGGAGTCTTTTTTTTTTTTTTTTTTTAAATAAAAAAAAAAACTCCCTAGAAGGTCTTCGTCACCCTACAGACTGCCGACATCTGTGCAGTCACTGAGACATGGTTTAAAGTCAGGGAGAGCACACAGACTGCAAAGTTCTGATCCCTTCCACACATATAGACCAGCTACAACACAGAGAGGGACTAAAGGTGGAGGTGTCTCGATTAACATAAAAAATAAACATACCTCAAGGCTGCCCAAACAGGACAATGCACTTGAGCTAATCCATGTTCAAATTACCATAGGCAAAATCCAATACAACTTCCCTGCAGGCTACAGGTCCCCCTCTATGACCCAGGAAACCCATACCATACATTTAAACTTACTGTAAACACTCACCATCCAACCTAACACCATACTCATGGCTGACTAATCACCCCACTATTAACTGGGAATCCTACACAACACCAAACTTAAAGGCACAGAGATTCCTGGATTATGTAAATGCAAACTCCCTGGACCAGATTGTCTCTACACCAACCAGGGGTGCAACCATGCTGGATCTGGTCCTCGCTAATATTTAGAGAGTTGCAAACCCCCTAGTGTAATGTCTTCACTGCTAAGGTCGGACCACAAAATGGTCTCCTTTGAAATAAAAATAAAACCTGGAGCCCCAGCTAACCCTGGAATATTCAGGAACTACTCTAAGACTAACTTAATGATAACCTGGCAAAATCTGAAGGCATCATAAATCCTAAGAACACTGCTGTCTATGCAGAACTGTTCGCAGAAACACTATACAAGCACGTTAATAGCTACATAGAGGCAGCTGTACCCACCAGGGGAAGTGCACAACTAACAAAAAACAAGCCACGCTGGTGAAATCACAATTAATAGGCTGCATAGCAGAAGGAAGAAAATCATGGCAAAAATTATTTTAAAAATCACTTATAGTAGTAGTAGCTCCTGGCCCCTTGAGTATTGTGTGCTTGCCAATTACCATACATCTGGAAGAGAGTTTACAGCCTCTGAGAACGCCTGCCGTGAAATCCTTCTACTACTCATACAAATGTTTGCAAAAAGTTTTAAAGTATTGCTCTAAGTCTTTCTAATTTTAGTTGCAGCTTTTATTCAGCTACTTTGTTGCATTTATTTTAGTTGGTAATGGCTTGCACCCTTACTCTTGGAGGTTCCCACCCATTTTTACCCCATGTCATCTTTCCTTAATATAATTGTCTTCTGTATGCAATGACCTCTCCCTCTCTTCTCCTAAATAAATTTGCCTGTAGCACAGGATTTAAAGTGCACAGCTTACATTTTCTGGTACATTTGTTAATTCTCGTACTCCTGAAACTAACACCTACTTACGCTTTAGTGTCTCCCTCTTGCAATAATGGCACTGACCTCTTATACCTCTTGAGAACAGATTTTGTTTTGTTCAGTGTTGGCTTAGTCTGTTTCTTCCCGCTCACTTCACTTGGCCTCACTGCCCTCCCTTACCCAACCCTCCACTCCCCCATCCACCCGCTCTTTCATTACATTTATAGTTAACATTTCTACTACTCCTCCTTTTCCGCTCTCCTCCCATTTACCCTTAACCAATCACACTTGCTTCCTTCCAACTTGTCACACCCCTGCTTTTCTTCACTTTCCTTCCTAACAGATCTCTACTGCACAGACTCTACTCCCTACTCCACACCCTATCCTAGACACTTGTCTTCTTAAATCAAACTTTATATCCCTTCTATAAGCTCTCCTGTTTGTATACTTAATTTGCGTACATATTTGTCGGTTACACACCAACTTAAAATTAATACTTCTATATCATTTCTCTACGAGCACTCATCTCCCTCCATTTAGTCATTCTCCCTTCTCATTCACACTAAAAGCTCTTCATTTAACCTTTTTTATACCTCCCTAACATGCTACTCTCCTTCATACCTCTCTTCTGATACTATCCTACCTTTCCTCTCATCAAACATCTGTTTCATATGCCTTCCACCTACTTCTAATCACTATGGTACAATCCTTAAAAAAAAAAAAAAAAAATGTTCACTCTTTACATCTTCTATTTTTCTCCTCAAATTTTTTTTTACCCTATATTAAATTAAATCTTCACCCATCCTATTTTCTTAAAGCTAAATCTAAAATACTCTATTGCCTTCCTATTCCTTCTGTACTGTACTCTAAACACCACTATACTCCTTTCAGGTGATTTTTGTCCTAATCCTGGTCCCCTCTCAAGTCCATCTAATAATTGCCTAACCTTTTTCTCACTAAATATTCATAGCATTGTTAAAGTCAGTGAATGCCATGCATTGATTACTCAGTACTCTCCAGACAACTTTCGGAAACTTGGCTCAAACCTCACATTTCAGATAGGGAGTTTCTTCCGACTCGATCAACTTTATAAAAAAGGAGGAGGTGTAGCCATACTTTACACTGACCAACTAAACCTGTCCCCTCTGCCCACCTCTCCCCCAAATTTTCCTCCTGCAGAACTTTTAGCAGTTAACTGCAAGCTAAATAATCATAAAACCATAATGAGAAGTTATGTACCTACCATAACGTTCATGTTAGTTGTCTTCTCTCGCCTTCTTTCTTGCTGGATGGGTTCGGAGCCAAACCTCGGCTCCGACTCGGCCACTTACTAAAGCTCGAGAGCTAATTTTACCAGCTCGAGACAACCCTATATTCCATGATGCTAGGCGATAACTACCCAGATCTCGTTTGGTAGCTGAAAACAACCTAGGCAATAAAGTCCTCCAACTGGAGAGGAGGAGGAAAAGGATAACCCCGAAAAGATCGCTATCTAAGCTGTAGTTACCCTAGGACAAGCTATTTGGCTGAAAGTTCAAGATCAGGACCCTTCAAAGAAGGGGAGATCTTCTTGGTCGGTCCAGGCTAGGGGGATGGTGGGCGGGACGCAAGAAAGAAGGCGAGAGAAGACAACTAACATGGAACGTTATGGTAGGTACATAACTTCTCAATGTTAAGTTGTCAATCTCGCCTTCATTCTTGCTGAATGGGACCGCGTCCCTAGCACCTTCATCCTGGGTGGCTCATTGGAACAGACTCTTGAAAACGGTGGAACCAAAATTTGCCCTGTTTCTGGAGGCCATGTCCAATTTGTAATGCGATACAAAGGTATGAGAAGCCCATGTGGCTGCCGCACAAATAGTGTCTATTGGTAGTCTGGCTTGAAAAGCTGTTGATGTGGCTAGTGCCCTGGTTGAATGGGCTCTTGGCCTAGAAGGCAATTCGTTACCTCTGAGTTGGTAAATATACGTGATCAAAGAAGACAGCCACCTAGTCAGGGTTACCTTGGATACTGGAAGGCCTTTCCTATTTTCTGCATAAAATAAAAAGAGTTTATCAGATTTCCTGATTTGTTTACTTCTGTCCAAATAATATCGGAGCTGACGATGAACATCCAGACAATGCAGTTTTTGCTCCGCCCTGTTCGTATAATTAGGGAAGAAAATTGGGAGGTCAATTGACTGATTTAAATTTGTCTGCGAAGCCACCTTGGGTATGAAAGAGGGGTTCGTTCTTAGAGAAACTCTGTCTTTGTGGAAGACAGAGTAAGGAGGACGAATGCAGAGGGCATGAAGTTCAGATACTCTCCTAGCAGATGTAACAGCGACCAGGAAGAGTGTTTTCCAGGAAAGTAATTTCAATGAACAGGAAGCCGCAGGTTCAAAGGGAGGTAGAATCAAGGATGTTAAAACTAGGTTTAGATCCCACTGTGGTGGAGGATCTTTGATCGGAGGTTTGAGTAAAAAGACACCTCTAAAGAATCCTTTGCAAAGCTTGTGGGACATGATGCTGCAGTCTGACAGACCTATGTGAAAATTTGAAATGGCTGCCAACTGAACTTTTACTGTGGAGGATGAAGATCCTGAATTAAAAATTTCAGCTAGGAAATCCAAGACCGAGTGAATTGGAGCAGTGAATGGATCTATATCTCTAGCCTTTGCCCAGAAGGAAAAACGTTGCCATTTACTAGTGTAGATCCTTCTGGTGGAAGATTTAAGGGAAGCTAATATAACATCCCGGACAGGATTTGAAATCATAGGAAGCCTAGCTAGGGACGGAAGTGGAGCAACCAAGCAGTGCGGGCGAGAGAATGGAGGGATTGGTGCAGCTGCCCTGACTGATGGGCCAAAAGATCTGGCACTGGATCCAGATGCCAAGGCTGCTCCAAGAGATAACAATGCAGGAACGGAAACCATATCTGTCGAGGCCAATAAGTGGCAATGAGAATCATCTTGGCTCTCAAGACGGTTGCTTTCTGAATTACCGGTGATATTAACGGACAGGGTGGAAAGGCGTAAAGAAGTCCCAGAGGCCAATCGTGGACTAGAGCGTCTCTGGGGGAATGGCCTGGAAGGGGGAAGAGAGTGAAGAAGTCGGGGCATTTGCTGTTGAGGTGTAGCAAAAAGATCACAGCAAGGAAGGCCCCACTTCTGAAAAATCTCTTCAGTCACAAATTGTTTGAGAGATCACTCGTGTGGCATGAGGATAGCTCTTCTCAACCTGTCCTCTATGATGTTGGACTTCCCGGGGATATGCGTTGCTATCAGAAATCACTAAGAAGAGATCGCCCATTGCCAAAGTCTGAGTGCTTCTCGACACAGGGGATAGGACTTGGTTCCGCCCTGCTTGTTGATATACCACACTACGGACATACTGTCCGTTCGGATTGCAATAGTCCCCAGGGGAAGAGAGTCTTGGAGGGCTTGCAACGTCAAAAGCACTGCTCTCCTCTCCAGGACATTTATGTGCAGGTGGCATTCGAAAGGTTGCCATGTGCCATGGACTGTCCTGCCCTGAAAATGCCGCCCCCCCCCCCACCCAATCAGGGAGGCGTCCGATGTGACCATGGCGACCGGGGAGGGAGGAATAAAGGGTCTGCCTTGATGAACTTGAGGGGAGCACATCCACCAAGACAGATGATCCACCAAGACAGATGATTTTTGCAAATTGGAGCTATCATGATCTTGGAGTGCATAGGGAGTTGTTGGAAAGACCATTGGGTGAAAAGCATCCACTGTAGAAGACGCATGTAAAAACGGGCAAGAGGAAGAAGTGTGATGGCGGCCGCCATGAGCCCCAATACTTTCAGGACATACCTGGCCTGAATTCTGTCGCTCTGAAGCAGAACATGGACATGATTTTGGATATCTAAGACCCTTTGATCTGTTAGCTTTGCTGAAAGCTGCACGGTGTCCAAGTTGGTGCCTATAAAGGTAATAGATTGACAAGGCGACAAGGCAGACTTTTCGAAATTTAGAAAGATTCCTAACCCTCTGCAAATGTGGATGGTGTAATCTCTGGCCTGAAGAAGTTGATGCCTGGTGGTGGCGGTGAGGAGCCAGTCGTCTAGATATGGAAACACCTGGAATCCTTGACGTCTCAGGTGAGCCGTAACCGCTGCCATACATTTGGTGAACACTCTGGTGGCTGTAGTGAGACCAAAGGGCAGGGCTCTGAATTGGTAGTGACTGGCCCCCAGCCGGAAGCGGAGAAACCTTCTGGAGTGCCTGTGAATTTTGATGTGATAGTACGCATCCTGAAGGTCCACAGAGCACATCAAATTGTCTTTGCCCAGAAAGGGTAGAATGGACTGTAGCGTGACCATCCGGAATCTTGTCTTTTTTACAAACTTGTTAGTTTGCTGAGATCTAATATTGGTCTCCAGTCCCGTTTTTTTTTGGTACCAAAAAGAACCTCGAGTAGACTCCGGATCCTATTTGGTCTGCTGGGACGGGCTGGATGGCTCTTTTTGCTAGTAGTTTTGAAATTTCTAGCACTGCTTGTTCCCTTAGACTGGGTGGAACGTCTGGAAGGGTTCCCTTTTGTTGAGTTGGGGTTTGGATAAAGGGAATTTTGTAACCCTCTGATATAACCGACTGTACCCATTTGTCTAAAGTGAGGGAGAGCCAGGCTTTTGGATACAGCGATAATCTTCCCCCGACTGCCTCCGAAGGTGGACAGTCGGGCAACATCTTAGGGATGTTGGTAGGGTTTGTCAGAGAGAGACTCTGTTACCCTGATTCTGCGGACCCCCTCCGCCTCTTGGGCGGTGTCCGTTGTTACCCCCTCTGCCTCTGGGGGTAAACTGACCTCTTGTGTCAGGCATGACTCCGTGTGATTTGCGGAACCACATTTTTCCACCCTTTTGACCCTTAGGATATGGTCTGGAAGGGGTGGAGAAACGGACTCCTACGGCAGAAAGAGTCTTGCCATCTTGCTCGCATCTGGTCAAGGTGTCTTTCACTTGAGGGCCGAACAACGTTGAACCATCATAGGGGGAATTAGTGAAGGACGCCTTGAATGGGGTCTGCAAAATTACAAAGTCGCATCCAGGCGTGACGCCTTAAGGTCACACCTGTGCCTGCGGCCCTACTCGCTCCATCGGCTGCATAGGAAATGAGCCGCATGGAGGAGTTAACAATGGAGTTTAGGGTTCCTAGCTGCGAGTTGATTTTATCTTGGGACCCAGCAGCTGATGGATCCTGTAAAACTTCACCCAACTCTTTGAGAACATCTCTCTAAGGCGGGTGAAGTGACAAATAATTCAGTGACCGCATGGCAAAGGTCGCTGAAGAAAACATCCGCTTGCCGTACCTATCCATAGTCCTAGAATCCTTGTTAGGAGGATGGATAGGCACTGAAGGATTGGCTAGTTCCTTCTTGGTGGCTGCAGCTACCACCATGGCATCAACCGGGACACCTTTTGATAAAAATTGTCTATCAGCTGGAGCAGTTATAAATTTAGAAGGCCGCCGTGGGGTGGGTTCCACCGAATCCGGAGCCGTCCACGCCTTCCGTGACACCACATCCATAAGGGGGTCAAAAGGCGGAGACACCCAGGAGGTGGAGGGTCGAGAACCAAACGCCTCCAGGTAAACCGACTCGTCCTCGGAAGGATTAAGGGAAGACCAGTTCCCCCTCTGTTTCAGGATTTCAAGGATGCCTGAAAAAGAGACATCCTCAGAGGGGGACCTTGGGGATCCTTCAGACTCATCCACGTCGGTATCGGATGTGATGGCCTCAGGGGAGTCCACATGCTTCCTCTTACATGTCCTCTTGCACGGAGATTCACCTGACGGATCAGGAGAAGCCTCGGAAGAGGAAGATATTCCCAATGGGGAAACCTGAGGCATTGGATCTCTGGGTCCAGGATCAAGAGAGTGGGAAGAGACATCAGCAGGCACCGTAGTGGGAGGAGATGATGGAGCTGACCGTTGACCATGCACTGGGGCTAGTACGCTCATCACTTCGAAGGCTCCCGTCAGACAGGCCAGAGGGCTCCCGCTCCGAAGATCTAGGAACCCCGGGCCGCACCGACAGGGATGGCTCCGAAGCCGATGTCGGGGCCGAGCTCACCAACGCCAATGCTCCGAGAGGGAGAACTGGGTTGGACAAGGGTCCGATGCCACTCGCCCCCTCGGAGCCGGCGAGAGAGACCAGGTGCCCGGATCCCTCCAACGAAGGCATCAAGGAGGAGATCGGAGCAGAGGACGACTGAGCCAAAGGGGGGTATCGGCTCCGACGCCACAACAGTCATGGCTCTGAGGAGCTCCGGCTCCAAACTCTGGGGGAGAGTCGAAGGAGGACTAGTAGGTGGAGTTGAAATAACCGCTGTCTGATGAGATGGGCTATGAAGCATTTGGGCCAGTGCCTGAGACTAACAGTCTACTGACCACTCTGTCAAGGTCACGGTCGGAAAGCCTGGATGACTGAGAAGAACGGCTCCGATGGCTCCGCTCTGAGAGCAAGGGTGACCCCGGAGCCGAATGGATTGACTCCAAAGATGGGGACCTGGACCTTTTCCTGGAAACGGATGGAGCCAAAGGAGCCGAAGATACGTCGGCTCCAGCCAAAGCAGACCGTGAGGGTTGAGGTCCAGAGGTATTGCCGCCGAGCGGAGCCGATGCTGGAAGCTGCGACTCAGATGTATCTGCTCCAGCCGGAGCTGATATTGCCACAGTTAGTGAGCCACCAGCCGAAGGCTTGGAACTCGGAGCCAACGGCTTGGCTGGCTTCAAAGGCTTCCCCGACACAGACTTAGTCGGGGAGCCCTCGGGCTTTAATAAGCCCCTTAAGATTAATTTGTTCCTGCGCTCCTGCAGGACTCTTGGGCTGAATGCATGGCACACGGAACAAGAGTCCTGCAGGTGCAGGGGTCCCAGGCAGTAAACACAAGAAGTGTGACTGTCTGTCAGAGACATCTTCTGACAGCACAAGTCACACTTCTTGAAGCCTGAGACCTTTGTGTCCTTCGACATAGCTGTCGGAGAGAAAGGGCACAATATAAGAAAAAAAACTCACACACACACACACACACACAACATGCACCCAATCCACACAAAAACTAAGAAAAAGGAGGGATACAGTGTACAAACACGCCACAGACACAACCCAGAATCCCCATCAGGAAAGGGAGCGGGGGGAGGAAGAATTTGGGATAAGGGAAAAAATTAGCGCTAACAGGGAAAAGTTTGAAATTAACTGTTAAGTTAAGCTACACGAAGAAGGGGATGGAAAAACTAAGCAGGAAGGTAACTAAATATATATATATATATAAAATTCCCAACACTTACCAAGAACCGGTAAAACGCACCTCGCTGGCTAAAGTGGCAAACAAGATCTGGGTAGTTATCGCCTAGCATCATGGGATATAGGGTTGCTTCGAGCCGGTAAAATTAGCTCTCGAGCTTTAGTAAGTGGCAGAGTCGGAGCCGAGGTTTGGCTCCAAACCCATCCAGCAAGAATGAAAGCGAGATTGACAACTTAACAGCTACTGTTGCATTCCTCCTAGTAATATCTCTATTCTGGAACTAATTCTGTCCCGGTTCTCACACAATATACATAACAAAACTACTTTACTAGGTGATGTTAATATTGACTAGCAAATCCTTACTTCCAACTCCCCCAAATATAGTATTAACTTATATGGTTTCACTCAGCTCATCACTACTCCCACTTGACTATTCCAGTAAGCCTATTAACTATCATTGACTGGATCCTCGTATCCAATCCTGATCTTTACCATCACCCTAAATCTCTACTCGATTCCATAAGTGATCACTCTCCAACTTTTATTCAATGATATCAACAAACTAGGCCTCACAAATATAAACTCTGTTGTAACCTCTCTCATTTCAACCCTGACATACATGGCACTCTTTCTTCCACTAACTGGTCTATTTAACCACATTTTTCTTGATAAATTTAACTCTAACTCCCATTAGGAAAAAGAGTGTTAAATCCCTCTTTGCACCCTATCTGTCTAAATCCACTTTCTCATTTATGCTCAAGAGAGACCATGCTTGGAAACTCTGGCTTAAAACAAAGTCCTCTACTTATCACCAAACGTATAAAGAACTTCAAAATCTAACTAAAACATGCCAATAAGAGAAATTTCTACTTAAAACCCCAGACTAGCTTCCAAAGCAACTCTAGAACACTTACCCTGGCAAACCCTCTACACCCAACCCCTGTCCTAACAACTCTCCCCTTGAAACTGCCATCTTATTTAACTCCTACTTTGTTGACTCTGTTAGAAAACTAAGTCTGCTAACTCCTCTAACCTCACCTGTCCTTCCTCCTCTAGTAAGAATATCTCCTTTTCACTCATCTGTTCCCACTACCTACATCAAAACACTGCCTAGCAAACTATAGCCTTGCTCTACCTCTGTGGATAAGTTACCTCCCCTAATCTTAAATACTGCTGCTAACTCTATAGCCTATCCCATCTCCATCCTTATTAACCATTCAATTCATGAATCTACTATTCACATAACCGGGAAACAATTTATCATATCTATTCATGAGGGAAGTCACTCTACAGAATTAGCAAACTATCGGCCAACAGCTACCTTGTCTTCCCTCTCCATGTTACTTGAAGAATGTGTTCACAAGCAACCCTTGGACAATCTGCTTCAAGAAAATCTCACTTCCATCCAACATGGCTTCCGTCATAACCACACTGCAACTACTGCCCTTACTTCTTTTACTCAAATAATCACACAAATCAGAGATGACAAAAATTGCTTTCTGTCTCTTTCTTGACCTCTCTACAGCATTTGATACTATTTCTCATCCTAAGCTCCTTTATAAACTTGCTGACCTTAATCTTTCTAGATCATCTATCTCATGGTTCTCTAGCTACCTCTCCAGCAGACTGCAATATGCAAGATGGCTCTCTTCCACTTCACTCTTTCAACCCATCAAGATGGGTGTTCCTCAAGGATCTATTTTAGGTCCTTTATTAAATATTTTCACAAACTTGTCTTCACACCTCTTGTTCTCACTCTTCTCTTACAATACACTGATGAATCCACAATCATGTCCACCTCTGCTAACCATTCTGAACTACACAGCATAACCCAAAATTCTTTCAATTATGTGGAAAACTGTCTGAGAACCATCTTATTCTTAATCCTATAAAAAATCTCTTATTTCTCCCAAAATCTACTTCCCATCTTAAACATACTTTTACTATTACTTCTCAATACTGTCATCACTGTGAAAAAGCACACTAACTCTCAGGTGTTATTACTGATGGTCATCTTAAATTTGACCTTCATGTAAATCACTGTATAAAAGATTCATCACAAACTTGGCTTACTACACAGAAATAAGAAATTCCACACCAAACACTCTTTCTAGCCTATGCCTAGCTTCTTCTCACTCTTTTTTCATGGCTCACAAATCAACTAATCTGCAATCCTCTCTAAAATCTAAGCTCAAAATTACGAACAATAAATTAGCAAGGTTCACAGCAAACCAGCTCTAACTCTCACCACTGCCTCTCTCCCTCTCAAATCTCTTAACTGGTTGGAGTTCACCCATCATCTTTTACTTCCTAAACTGCTCATCATTCAGTCCATCCTCAAAAACACCTACCTCCTGCCTTGGCATCACTTCTCTTTCTCTCTCTCAATACTCCTCAGTCCCTTCAGATCTCTGATCAATCACTAGAAATCTATAAGCCCAAAAGATCAATTGGGGAACATCTTTATTGGCCACTATATCGCCCAATCTTGGAACAAACCACCCTTTTCCATCAGAATGGCATCAAGTGCTCATGAATTCAAAAAAGGTCTAAAAGCTTACAGCTGAACTCCTGGATACCTCCCTGTAAATACCCTACTTAATACTCTTTTCCTTAATATCAAACTCTCTTGGTGGTCTCCAACTACTTCTCTACACTACTTCACTTGCTTGTACTACTTCTCTTACTTCTACATTACAGAGTTCTTTTCTCTTGTATGTCCCTTAGCTTTTTTTTTACCTTTTCTTAGATCTACTTCAATTTCTTTCTGTTCCCTTTGTACTCATCATCTTATCCAACTGCCTATTCAACATTAATTTATAACTTTATTGAACTGTACAGTTACATTACATATTATACCTATGTTAATAGATTATTCATTGTTTTTAATGCTTGTTTAGACTTTTAAGTATTATTTGTATCTTTTAATGTGTTCTGTAATAGAGCTTTTCACACCAGGCCTCCGCTGAAAAAGGGCTTTTGCTCAGTCAGACATTCCTGGTCAACAAATGTCAAATAAATAAAAAAAAAAATTAGAAGGTGCAGCACCCAGCAGGATAAAAACACTCATCAAATTAAACAAAAGACTCATGGGACAAAAAGTCGACCAAAGCTAAATTTGGCCTCCCAGGCCAAGGACAACCACAAGACATTCTTCAGCTAGGTCCACAAGCAAGCAGAGCTCCTTGTAAATGGCGCCACCTACAATGAGCCAGAATATATAGCAAACTTACTGGCCAACAAATTCAGCTCCAACTTTACCCCTCTCTCCCCCCCATTCAACCTTCCCTCAGGAAATACCATAAAATACAACTCTCCCTGCTATCACTAGGGAACAGGTCCTTAATGCAGGCCAGGTCACTGCATCAATGGGCCCAGACAATATCCAAGAATGCCTTTTAAATAGCATGAAACATGACTAGTCAGGCCCTCTGAACTGCTATTTAACTGTAGCATCCAAACAGGCTTCATGCCTCATGAATGTGGAACAGCAATAGTCATCCCTCAGGACAAAGGTGGGTCCATCTACAGACCCATAAGTCTCACCAGTCATATACAAAGCCATGGAAAGAATCATAGAAATGATCAATAATGGTATAGTATGACTCCAAACACTGGACCCACCCAGTCTGGTTTCATCAAGGGCACTTCATGCCTACTCAAACTGGTGGACTTCTTTTGAAAAAGTCACCAAAGCAATGGATGAGGACAAAACAGTTCACCCTGCCTACCTTGAACCGGCCAAAACATTTGACAATACCCACTCTAGCATTGTTGATAACCTCAAGAGGTTCTGTACAAACCCGTATGTCACCCAGTGGACAGCCAACTGACAGACAGGACCCAGGAAGTTAAAATTGCGGAATCCACCTCTACAGAGAGGCCAGTCAAGTGCAGTCCCCTCAGGGATCAGTCCTTGGTCCACCCCTTTTTGGCATTTACTTCTCTGAAGTCAAGGCCAATGTCAATGGTCTCTAGCTGACTAAACTTGCAGATTATTGCAAATTAGAAGTTGTCACTGAATCCCACACTGACGCAAACATTCTCCAGGAAGGACGGACACAGACAGACAACTGCTGTCAGAGCCACGGACTAAAACTAAATGCCAAGAAATGCATTACACTATACTTCAGGAAGTCATCCTCCCCTGGTAGCCATCACATTTGACAACACACCCCTTAGAGTTAACCCAGTAGTCATGGACTTTGTGACACACAGACAGTAATCTAGCCTTTGACCATCACTCGTCTACAACAATGAGGAAATCATTCAACGTTGCACAACATATAAACAAAGGTATGGCTTCTAGGTCCAAGGAAGTAATTGTTCCACTGGATTCCACATTCATCAGACTTATCACTGAATACAATGCCCTCTGTTATGCTTGTGTTCATAAAGAAATTACTGTTACTTCATGTCAAGTTTTACTACCTTTGATTTGCAGTGATCATGGGGTTATAAGGGTTAATTTGTTGCTAGATAATTCTATCAAACTGAAATCTAAACAAATGCACAAAAGATTAACAGATTATGAGGAAGCAAAACAGTCACTATGTAAAACTAAGTGGAGTGATGCATTCAGTGGAAAAAATGCAGAAGGAATGTGGAAAGTTTTGAAAGAGAAATTGTTTGAATAAAAAATGTTTAACATATGGAGTTAGGCACACAATGTCAAGATGATACATTTCCATAACAAGATGCTTGATTAAGGTGAGACAAAAAATATAAGAACTGGGAAAGAGGTTGAACTACAACTCTGAAAATTGAAATAAACTGGACAGACAGATTAAACATGGTGGGAGATGAAAGCAAGACAAAATTGAACATTTATATAGATATTCAGCATAATAGAAAACCATTTTATCGATACATAAGATGTGGAAGGAGCAAAGAAATACAAATTGATGAAATGTATGTAGATTCTCAAATTTATCATCAGACAACAGATTATAGCTATATTTACAAACTCTTATGCAAAGCAGTTTGACACCACAATGGGAGTGATGAATCATCTTACAGACATCCAATCCAAGCACAGTACATTTGTGCAAGTTGAACTTACCATAACAGATGCTCGAATGATCACTGCTGCAGTAGCCTTAGCTATATGAGTTATTTCCTTCCAAAGCTTCAGGGCACCTTCCACACATCAAAACTGTCAAGCAGCTCAGGCTGAGCTTACTAAACGACACATTTGGATACAAAGTCCTCCAGTGATTTCCTGACAGCAGAGAGAGGGAAACTGAGCCCTGAATGGACACAAGTCCACACCCTGGCATAAAAAACACACCAAAAGCAAGGGGGGATGGAGGTAGAGTATGATTGAATGCTGCTTCTGTAAAGGACAGAGCTACTGACTGATAAACCAGAAGTTATTTTCTTTTTCTCCGGGTTTATTGGTTCCTCTAAACTTTTTTTTTTTTTTTTTTTTTTTTTTTTTTGAGATAAAAACCTTGGGCCTATATAAGGTTTTTCTTTGAACACAAAGGGATTGTATCTGCTGTTCATTAAAGAGTTCCTGTGATAGTGAAGTGGTTGTTTTCTAGAAGTTGTGGGTATTGTTTAAACCTTTGTGCAACTACCTTTCAAACTATGTACTACAAAGGCTGTGTTCTAAACAAAATGTTAAAGTTGAGGGAGCCTTAAATCAACTGTAACAAAGATCTTCAAGTCACTACAGACCAGAGTGGCAAACTCCTTTTTTTTCAAAACAGGTTTATTGTTTTAACATACAAGAGAAATATCATAATTTTATACAAGTAATTAAAGATAGGTATTATTATAATATTCAACAAAACAACTAAAGTATTTACAAAGACATCCACTACAATCAGATCAATTAAACTAAAATACCGTGCTATTGAAATTAGAATTTTTTTAACAAATTTTGTAAATTATCCCATACAATATAATATGATGTTTTTCTAGTTGTTCTCATTCTAATTGTGCTTATTTCCATATGGCACATTATATTCATAACATTTTTAAATTCATTGAACAAAGGAGGTGTATCTGAAATCCAATTTCTAGTTATTATTTTCCTGGCCACTGCTAGGATAGACCATAACAAGGGAAGCTTAATCTTTTTAACACATTGAGGTACAGGTGTGTTGAATAATATAAGAGACTTAGAAATAATGAAATTATCTGTAAAAAGAGCCTGCAAAAATTCATTAATTGACTTCCAGTATTCTTTCAACTTCATACAGTCATAAAACATATGAGCCCAGTCAGCATTAATTTCTACATTACATCTCTTACATAGATTATCTTTATTATTTATTTTATTCATCATCAAAGGTGTATAAAAAGATCTATGTAAAAATTTCCATGTATAAAGTCTCCAGACAATGGAAGATGTAGTTCTATAAGCAGATTTCAATATATATTGTTTATCTTGTTGAGTTGGTGGGTCCCCATTAATAGAGGTGAAATAATTCCAGTATGAATCTACACTGTAAAAAGTTTCTTGTCTGATAATTTTATGTATATATGAAAGTTTACCTTTATCAGAAACTTTATGCTGTAAATTTAATATCAAGTAATCAATCAGTTTTGGAATAGATTCTTTAACTGTTATAGACATTAGATCTATTCTATCAATGAGATGTTGTCTAAAGATCTGAACCTCTAACCAGCAAGTTTCTCTTAGATCAAATTCTTGTTTTAAGAAATCTAGATTTTTAACTTTATTATCAGATATCAGCTGATACCAGTACTTTAGATCATTATCTATAGCTAAATGAGCTCCTTCAGAAGTAGATGACATAAGCATACCCTGAGTATACATTATAGGAATACAATAAAATTCCATTCCCTATACTTAGGGTGCATGAATATAAAGTTACGATAACGAATAATAATATTTAATGGGTAACAAACCATATGTTTAGGTGTAACAGGTGAAGTACAAAATTCCTTTAGCAACCACAACATGGAGTTATTTACAATCATATTTTTGTCTGTTAAGGAGATTTTCATGAAGTGCATACTAATTAGCAACCAATAATCTTTCCATTTTGCGATATATGACTGATCTATTAATAAAGTAATAACTTTTATAATAGAAGAGATAATATATAAATTAAAGTCTGGAAAAGAAATACCCCCTTGAGACCAGCTATTAGTATGTTTCTTTAATGCAATCCTAGGAATTTAACATTAGTGTATTCAGTTTCTTGATAATTCTTGATAATTATTTTTGTAGGTGAAAGTATTATTGATTGTATTGAGTATAAAATCTTGGGGAATATTATCATTTTAATAATTGTAAGTCTCTCCTCCATAGTAAAAAACTTTTAGTTATGTACTCACCATAACTTCAGATGTTTGGGATCCATCTCGCCTACATTCTGACTGATGGGTTCGGAGCCGATCCTCGGCTCCGACTCGGCACGCTTATGCCAAAGAACGAAGTCTCTTATTGGCTGAGCTTACTATATCCCAGGATGCACCACTACCAGTCCCCCAGATCTAGTTTGTCCGCATACATGCACACACGCATGCACTGCTTATATAACATTGACAGATGATACAAGATAAAAAACAGTAGAACTCAAACCGCTCAATCTCTTCTGATCTCCAAGCCAGGGGGAAGGAGGGTGGGTATTAGGAATGTGAGATGGATCCCAAACATCTGAAGTTATGGTGAGTACATAACTAAAAGACGTTATGTGATCCTATCTCGCCTACATTCTGACTGATGGGACAGCGTCCTAGCACCTAAATCCTGGGTGGCTCACTGGAAAACACTCCTGAGTACCGTGGAACCAAATGATGCTCGCCCTTTAGATGCCACATCCAATTTATAGTGGGAAATGAAAGTGTGCGGGTTGGACCAAGTAGCCGCAGCACAAATCTCAGAAATAGCGAGCTTGGAATGGAATGCAATAGAGGTAACCATAGCTCTAGTAGAGTGAGCTTTGACAGAAGTTGTAAGTTGTTTATTTGAAGAGGAATAAGCCTGATTTATGCAATCTCTGATCCATTTGGCAATAGTAGCTTTAGTGATGGTTTTACCCAGTTTATTATCTGAAAAGGACACAAACAATTGATCTGTTTTTCGAATTTGTTGAGTCCTATCTAGATAGAAGCGCAATTGCCTGTGAACATCCAATGTATGGAAGGTGTATTCCGCTTTGTTTGAAAATTTTGGAAAGAAAACTGGTAGCTCCAAAGACTGTTGGAGACAGAGATTGGAACAAACTTTTGGGACAAAAGATGGATTAGGCCTAAGTGATACTCTATCCTTGTGAAAAATCAAGTACGGTGGTTTGATAGATAGGGCTTGAAGTTCTGAAACTCTTCTTGCAGAGGTAATTGCAATTAAGAAGGCAGTTTTCCAAGACAGATATTTCAAATCACATGTAGCAGCCGGTTCAAAGGGGGAAGATGTTAAGGCAAGTACCAAATCAAGATCCCACGGAGGCAGGATGGAAAACTGGGGTCTTAAAAGCACAGCACCTTTCATGAAAGTTTTACATAATCTGCTGCTCATCAACGGTGGGTCTATGGAATCGTGAAATTTGGAGATAGCTGCTAGTTGGACTTTAATAGTAGAGACTGAAGATCCACGATTAAACAAGGATGTTAAAAATCTCAAGACCTCTGGTATCGGGGCAGTAATAGGGTCTAAGCCTCTGAGTTGAGCCCAGATAGCAAACCTCTTCCACTTACTGTGATACAATTTCTTAGTGGTGGGTATGTGGGCTGAAGATAAAATGTGAATAACTTCCGGGTCCAAGGTGTGATTTCTGACTAAAGTCGGAAGAGGAGGAGCCAAGCTGTTAGTTTCAAAGTGTGAAGGGACTGGTGCTGTTGTCCCGACTGATGAACCAGAAGGTCCGGAATTAGATCCAAGAACCAAGGACCATCCAGGGTATATTTCTGTAGGTAGGGGAACCATACCTGACGAGGCCAGTACGGGGCAATTAGAATCATTGTGGACCCCAATTGGGAAGCTTTCTGGATTACTTTGGGGAGGAGTGGAATCGGAGGGAAAGCATAAAGCAGTCCTGTTGGCCAAGGTTGGACTAGAGCATCCGTAGCTGTCTCCCCTTGACGCGGGGTCAAGGAAAAGAACCTTTTGCACTTCGTGTTTCGTGGTGTTGCAAACAGGTCGCAGCACGGAGTCCCCCACCTTTTGAAAATCTGAGCTGCTACTGTTTGTTCAGAGACCACTCGTGAGGAGAGAGAATAGTCCTGCTCAGTCTGTCTGCTAATACATTGGATTTTCCTGGAATGTGGGTCGCTACCAGGAAGCTTGGAAGCCACTGCCCATTCCCACACCCTCATGGCCTCTCTGCAAAGGGATAAGATCTGGTCCCTCCCTGTTTGTTTAGATACCAGACCACCGACATGTTGTCTGTGTGGATGGCGATAATGCCTTGAGGGAGAAACTTGTGGAGGGCTTGTAGGGACAGAAGTACAGCCCTCATTTCCAACACATTGATATGGAGAAATGTTTGTTTGGCAGCCAAGAACCTTGAACTGACCTGCCCAGACAATGGCCCCCCCACCCCGTCTGGGAGGCATCCGTTGTCAAGGTGGGCACCGGAGGTATAACAAAGGGTCTTCCTGATTCAGATTGGATGGCAGAAGCCACCAGCGGAGGTCCCGTTTGCACGTTTCTGTAATCAGTATGTGATGATTGAGCGCGAGATCCTGAAAAGACCATTGTGTCGATAATAGCCACTGGAGAATCCTCATGTGCAACCTTGCCAGAGGAACTAGGAGAACCGTGGCAGACCTTGAACCTAAAAGTTGCAGGACCATCCTGGCTGGGGCTTTGGATCTTAGAAGCAGGGCTCGGACTTGATCTTGTAATGTTTGTATCCTTTCGGTAGGAAGGAAGATTCGCATTAATTTTGAGTCTATCTCTGCTCCTATGAATCTTATGCGCTCAGAAGGCAGCAAGACAGACTTTGACCAGTTGAATGTAATTCCCAGCGAAGCACCCAGCGAGATGGTGGCTTGTAGGTTCTCTAGTAGTAGATGCCTGGTGGTGGCAGTCAGGAGCCAGTCGTCCAGATAGGGAAACACTTGGAATCCGAGACTCCTCAGGTGAGCAGTCACTACTGCCAAACACTTGGTGAACACCCTGGGGGCTGTGGTGAGACCAAAGGGCAGTGCACAAAATTGGAAATGCCTGTCTCCCAGGCTGAAGCGCAGATACCTCCTGGACGCCTGATGTATCGCTATGTGATAATAGGCGTCCTTGAGATCTATGGAGCACATCCAAACATCTTTCTCCAACAATGGGAGAATGGATTGTAAAGTGACCATTCGGAATTTGGACTTCATGACGGACTGGTTTAGTTTGCAGAGATCCAAAATGGGTCTCAGGTCCCCTGTCTTTTGGCACTAAAAGAACCTTGAGTAATTTCGGATCCGATCTGGTCTGTGGGGACCGGTTGGATGACTCCTTTTCTAGCAGCTTTGAAGCTTCTACGGCTGCAATTTCCTTTGACTGGGTGGTGGGTCCGGGATTTTTGGACGGTGGGGTGGGCGTGTGAAGGGAATGGTGTAACCTCCGGCAATAATCCGGGCACCCATCTGTCCTGAGTAATAGACTCCCAGGCTTTTAGGTGCTTGGCAAAGCGGCACCCGACTGGCTCGAGCAGCACAGCCGGGCAATCCCTCATGGAGTGTGGGAGGCTGAAGAGCCACGAAAGGATTCGCGGCCTCCAGTGTTGCTGGCCTCTGCCGCCTCTGGGACGGCGTCTCCCAGAAAAATTTCCCTTCCTCTGCCTCTGGAAGGGAATCTTCCTGCTGTTGAGGAAAGAATTTCTGTGATTTGGAACCACATCTTCCCTCCTCTTTAGCCTTGGGATAAGGCCGAAAGGAGTGGAAAATCGTGCTCTACGGCAGATAAAGTCCTTCCCTCCTGCTCACAGCGCGTAAGAGTGTCTTTTACCTTGGGTCCAAACAAAGAGGACCCATCAAAGGGAGCGTCGGCAAAGGAAGACTTGAAGGCCTCCGCGAAATGACACAAACGGAGCCAGGCTTGTCTCAGAGCCACGCCTGTGCCTGCCGCTCTGCCCGCCTTCGGCCGCATATGAAATGAGCCTCATGGACGAGTTAGAAATCGAGGTAAGGATAGCCAACTGAGAGCTAACCGACTGGGCTAGCTGCTCAGGTAGGTTACCTGAGAGGGAGTCTGAAAGCTCCTTGACCAGATCCCTCTGTAGTCTGGTGAAATGTGCCAAATAATTCAGGGACCTCAGAGTAAAGGCCGCTGAACTCAGGGTGCGCTTCCCGTGCAGTCCATGCTCCTAGACTCCTTATTAGGAGGATGGACGGACGTTGAAGCCTCTGCCACGTCCTGCTGGGTAGCAGATGCCACCACCATGGCATCTACAGCCATGCCTTTAGTAAGAACTCCTTCTCGGGTGGGGCAGACAAAAATTTGTTAGGGCGAAGGCACTGGTTCCACAGTATCTGGATGTTCCCACACCCTCCGACAAACCAAATCCAGGAGCTCGGGCGGAGACACCCAGGAGGCGGAGAGCTGAGCCCAAGGCCTTGAGGAACACAGACTCATCAGCGGAGGGGTTGGAATTCCAGCCGCCTCGTTGCTTGAGGATCTCTAGAATGTCTGCAAATGAGACATCATCCGAGGGCGACTTTGGGGACCCCTCCGCATCATCAAGATCAGTGTCCGATGTAAGAGACTCATCGGGGAGTCTCGTGCTTCCTCTTGCACGATCTCTTCCTTGGGGCTCCTCCAAAGACAACTCCGAAAGACCCTCAGGAGGAGGGAACCCCAGTGGGGTAACCTCAGGCCCGGGCTCCGCTGCCTAGAGACAGGGGAACTGCCAAAGACCCAGTCTCCATGCCCAGGGAAGGTGCCGGTAAAGCCGTAGAGATGGCCAAAGAAGATTTGGCCAAGGCACTCCTCATAGCTCTGAAGGCCGGACCCCCAGAATCCTGGGAGGGTCCAGTCTCCGGAGCCATGATAGCAGACGAAGTCCCGGCGTCAAGCACCGA
This sequence comes from Protopterus annectens, assembly GCF_019279795.1. Classification (NCBI taxonomy): domain Eukaryota; kingdom Metazoa; phylum Chordata; order Ceratodontiformes; family Protopteridae; genus Protopterus; species Protopterus annectens. The sequence goes on from NC_056731.1 coordinate 1,947,713,971, forward strand.
GAGGGAGGCTTGGAACCGACTGCATTGGTCCCGAAACATCACCCCCGGGCCCGGCCAAAGAAGTCCGTGTGCTAAACTCCGACCCGAAGGCTGGGGTGGGAGTAGGGGACGGAACCGACCCTAGGATCTCCACTGGCTCCATCAGCACCTGCTCCGGCCAGCCAGGCGGTCGGAGGAGGAATGGCAATGGAATGGGCTATCGGCTAAGCCAATTGAGTCGGAGCGAAACAAATTTCTGAAAGACTGGGGACTGGAAAAGCCTTTGGAGTACCCTGTTTATGTCCGAATCTGACATCCTTGATGACCTGGAAGAGACGAGCAGGTCCGAGTAGGCCTCTCCAACGGCTCCAAGGGACTAGGGGACCGGCTCCGAATCGACTCGATAATTATCGGCGCCGAAGGAGTGTCCAAACCAATTTCCATCGGTGCGAAGAGGGCTTCGGCGCCGAGGAGGAAGTGTCTGAGCGGACAACCTTCATCGGCTCCAAGATCAGTGGAGCCGATGAAGGTGACCCGCCTCTCGAGGCCCCAGCCGTCGGCTCCGAACCCAGAGGAGTCTAGGCTGGAGGCATCGAGGCAGACCGTTCCGCCCTCGGCTCCGAAGTCCGTGGAGCCGAAGGAGAAGCCTGCCTATTGTCTTTTGGCGGTCGGTTCCGACGGGCTGGTCGGAGCCAACGCCCTTTTCTTCTTTGCAGGAGAAGGAGAGGAAGCTAATGCCTCTTCAAATGAGGGTTTAATAAGGCCTTTTAAAATAAGTTTATTTTTCCTCTCTTGGAGGACCCTTGAGGAAAACGCGTGGCACACGCTACAGGACTCCTGCAAATGTTTGGCGCCCAAACAGTACACACAGAGAATGTTCATCTGTTATTGACATTTTGAAACTGCACTTAGTGCACTTCTTAAAACCTTAAGGCCTAGGAGCCTGTGACATTATGGCAACCAATTTAGTGAACTAGCAAAAACCAAACACACTATCACAGAAAAAATTCTTTTTTTTTTTTTTTTTTTAACCAAAGGCTGTCACAAATAGACAAAAATAACTAAAGGGATCCAAGAGCCCCTAAATAAAACGGGACTTGAACAACAACGGACTGACAGGGGAAGGCCCTTCAACTCAAAGGGGACCTCTAGTCAGAAAATACGCAATCACCACACAAATATTTAACAGAAAATATTCACTCATACACAAAAACACGAGATAGCTGTTAAAACAGCTTTTTGTTGAAATTCTAGGAAATTCCTGACAGGAAAGTAAGTGAAGAAAACACTACTTAGCTCAGCCAGCTCGAGACCACGTCTTTGCTTGTTAGCGGCAAACGAGATCTGGGGGACTGGTAGTGGTGCATCCTGGAATATAGTAAGCTCAGCCAATGAGAGACTTCGTTCTTTGGCATAAGCGTGCCGAGTCGGAGCCGAGGATCGGCTCCGAACCCATCAGTCAGAATGTAGGCGAGATAGGATCACATAACATCATATTATTCCAGGTATTAAAAAGATTTTGTATATTAAGAAAACAGGTATTATAGTTATTATATATAATAGATTTAATATCTTTAGATAGTATTATACCTAAATAAGTTATCTGACCTGAATTGGGTACATATTTAGTAAAATCACTAATGAGAATATTTTTTCGTGTATATATAGGTAGTATTTTAGTTTTTTCTTCATTGAATATTAAACCAGAAATACTTTTAAAATTCATCATTTTATCAAATAAAGACTGCATAGAAGAATTAGATCCTGCTGATGTAATTAGAACTTCTGCAAAAAGTGAATTTTTGATGTTGTATTTTCGTCTATTTCAAAACCCTCTATGTCAGTACTTTTTCTAATCAAATTAGCCCAAGGCTCCATTACTAAAGTGAATAATAGTGGAGAAAGTGGACATCCTTGCTTTGTACCTTTAAGAATGGGTATTTTTTGTGAAACATATGTTCCTACCTTAATATAAGCCAGCGTTCCTTTGTATAAATGCTCAATTAAATTTACAAATGCATCAGAGAAGTTTGTGCATTTCAGTAAGGTAAACAGATAGTCCCAACTTACTGAATCAAATGCTGAACCTATATCAAGACTAATAAGTGTTAAATCTTTCTTTTTCCTATTTGCAAAATCAATTAATGTTAAAGTTCTTCTTATATTATCAAAAGTATTTCTATTTACAATGAAGCCCGTCTGATCTATATCTATAATGCCAGGGATGATTGTCTTCAATCTATCAGCAAAAATGTATTAAGTAATGAGATGGGTCGACATGAAGAACATCTAGTTGGATCTTTATTAGGTTTTAAAATTGGTGAAATAAATGTATATTGCCAAGATGGGGGGGTTATTAACTCAGTTTGGGCCAAAATAAAAACCTTATGTATTAATGAATATGTAGTTTTAGAAAGGATTTTATATATCTCTGGTATAATACCATCATTACCCGGTGCTTTGTTTGATTTAAGCTTATTTATTTGTGTAATAACTTCTGTGTATGAAATACTCTTGTCCAATAGTTTAATCTGTTGTTTATTAAGCTTTTTATTCATGTTTGTGGTTATAAACTCCTTTATTTTATCTTTAGGTTCCATGTTAATGTTGTTATGGTTAATCTTGTGAAAGTGACTTCTAAATTCATCCAGTATTTCTGGTATACTAGAAACATTCTTCTTTTCCTTAGAGAAAAGATTTCTTTGATATGGTTTTGTTTATTCAATCTTTTTGTTTTATTTTTAAGTCTATGTAAGTATTTGGAGCTTATTGAATAAGACAAAAACTTATATTTCTCTAAAGTTATTTTAACTTTATGAGTTAAAATTTCTTTGTATTTCTCATTTAGTTTGTTTATTTCTTCAATAACTTTCTTGTCCATAATATTTTCTTTATTATTATGTTTATAAGAGTCTAATTTACTTTGAATATCTAACAATTCCTTATCCCAAGATTTCCTTTTATTATTATACCATCTGATACTTTGTCCATATAGATATGATTTTAAGGCATCCCAAACATAGACAATGGAGACTTCAGGAGTATTACTTATGTCTAGAAAATGTTGTACTTGAAAGTATATATTCTTTATAGTCTTTTAGCTGAGTTAAGTATGCTAGTATCCTTTTGATCTGAACATTATGAGTATTTTTTATCATGAATTCAAAAACAATTGAGTTATGATCAGATATAGGACATGAAATGATTTTGGAATTAATTAAATCTGTTACCATCTGGTTAGAAATAAAGACCCTATCTATTTTTGAATAAGTTTTGTATCTGTTAGAAAAAAAGGTGTATGGTAATGATTTTGAATCTGATTATTAATATCATTCAAATGATAAGAATTAGCAAAATCATTTAAGTGTTTTGCATTAGATGTAATTCTTCTTTTCCTTATAGTGGTAGTATCACTTTCATGTAGTGTACAATTAAAATCACCAGCTAAAATAATATCCCCTATAGAGAATGATATGATCTTATCAATATGATGTTTCACTGTATTAATACCAATTCCAGGTATCCAATATACATTAATTAAAGTGTAAGTCTTCCCATTAATTTGTATTGTAACCATACAAAACATTCCTTTGCCATCCTGATAAGACTTAATGGTTTTAGGAATGGGCATACTTTTATTCCATAAAATAGCCACGCCTCTTTTTTTCTGAGTGTGCTCTGAACTAACCAATACTGTATACTTATTAGTGGCTAGTTTATTAATATCTTTTTTCAAGAGGTGGGTTTCTTGCAGGAAGACTAGATTGGCCTTGTGTAAATTAATGTATCTTATTAGGCTTGCCCTTTTACACGGATTATTCAATCCATTAATGTTTAAAGAAATTCCTTTTAAAGATGTCATTTGGCATTTTTAAAACTCAAGAATCTTATGATCGAAATAACAAACAAGATAAATAATGTTACATCTCCTCTTTTAGGTGTACCTTTAAATATAGCTGTATTTATTAAATCTCTTATGGGATTTTGTATAGGATTCAATTTTGTTTGTAGTGACAATGAGTGTACAAAATATATTGTGGATGTCAAAACTATATACATATAACAATGAACAAGTGAAAATAATGTAAGGATTAAACCTTGCATCCAGCCTGGAGTTGAAAACTCCAACTTAGAGTAGTATTTACTACTCAAGTTAACCCCCTACCCTAAGCAGCAGTACCTCAGCTACCACCTTATCAATTTAATACTAGTTATATTTAACTGAGGTTAACAGTTTTCAATTCAATTATCTATCAAGACAAAACTACACATTTGGTAAAACAGCATCATATAAACTAAAACTTTTTTTTTTTTTTTTAAAAACTGTTCATACTACTATATAGATCTATGTAATATATAACACTTGTATTCAAACAGCATTCAAATAATCTTGATGTTAGAAATCAAGAGGAGAGAAAATTAGATTCTAACATTCATTTAAATCAAAAACTTTGGCTAATATGATTCAGACATTACATATATTAAGGTGCATCTATTTTCTGTCATGTGAATACTATTAACAGCTTCCAAAAAAAAATCTTGAATTGTTTGTATATGAGCATTTACTTAAACTCATTATTGTCAATAAAGTAAAATATTGTATTCATAAAAATTATTATAAATCATATTGCATAGTTATGCAAATTCACAGAAACACTTGCATTATTAAAAAAAAAAGAAAAAAGCCATCACACACATACACACAGACACACACACACACACACACACACACATATATATATATATATATATATATATATATATATATATATATATATATATATATATATATATATATATATATGATCTCACTGAGTTGTGTCTTTGTTGAGCACTATCCTACTTGCTGTCCCTAGAATAAATCTGTCTGCTTTATAAAAAATAATGCACAGCAAACACATTTTAGTAACCAGATTTTACAATCATGCTAACCTACTGCTTCAAAATATATCACATGACATTTCTTCCAGAATAGAGTTATAAGATTATTTATGCTTGTCAATCAGATGAATTAAATGAGTTATAGTAAAGTATATGTTTGGAACACAAATTTTTAACACAGATTATTATGATGCTGCTAAGTAAATTTTCAAAAACATTTAAATAAAGGTTTCATTTTCTATGCCTTCTAAAATAAGACATTTACTTACTACAAGAAACTACATCATTTAGACTCATAACTGGCATATTTTATGAATAGAGTATTTTTCCTGAATCTGTGGTGTGTCAGTGTGATAACTATGTCAAAGGTTATACTAACTGCTTTCAGTTTCTCTGTGAGAATTCTGTGAGTTGAAGTTTTTGAAGTAGTTCATGGACACTGTGCATGAGACAGCCCACATCTCCGATTGTTTTTTTTTCTTTTCTTAAAAACAAAAAAATTTTGGTTT
>NC_056731.1:1947719839-1947727339 GCF_019279795.1 Protopterus annectens
AAAACAGCCCGTTAGTCCCAGGGTATGCACAGGACTAAGCAGTGGGGGGCTCCCACTTCCAAATCAGGGTGTAGTATAACTCCCCCCATGGTAAACTGTCTCAGTGACTTAACTTTTAAACTTCCAAGCACTTCTCAACTGACTGCTCCTTTAGGGAGAAAGATTTGCTCTGCAGGCAAAAAACTGGGAACTCATTACACAGGACAAATGGGTTTTAAATACATTTTCCCCAAGGATACAGATTTCACTTCCACATGTTACCAACCCAAAAAGGTTAGCCAGATCTGCCCCCAAATCAGTGGGCAGAGGCTCAAAAGCAAGTACTCTCTCTCTCTCTTAAGCATAAAGGCTATTCAGATTGTACCAGAAGAGGAAAAGGGACAAGGTTTCTACTCAAGACTTTTCCTGGTACCTAGAAAAGACAACTCATGGTGTCCTATCCTGGACCTGTCTACGATGTTCATTGTGTTACCCTGCTGCAGTCATCACACTTGGGTTATCCTGTCGTCAGGCGGTCCCGCAGTCGGCCGGATTTCCAAAGTTTTGGTCCGACGTCGGTTGCTGTCGCTTCATCCCTGACGTCAGTGCGCCAGGGGTATATATATTGCAACAGACACCATTTTCTTCAGTCTTTCTTGCCACGCGGTGCCCGAAGCAGAAGCAGTTCGCAAGTGCCGGTCAGCCGACTCCTGAGATTTTCGAATTAAAATTTCATTCCGAAGTCTTCTATAAAGCTAAGTACCCCATTGGGGAAACTTTTCTTGCCTCAGACCGATGTAAGAAAAAGTTAACAATTGTATTTCTTGTGGGAAGCAAATACCTCATAAGGATTTTCATTCTTATTGCATACCTTGCCTAGGCCCTGATCAGGACGTCACTACTTGTTGTTTTTGTGCTAGATTTAATAAACGTACTATTAAAAGACGTTTTGATTTCGCACGACACTTTTTTGGTAGAAAATTTAACTATAACATGCCGTCGAAGCTACCGACTACCGGCGTGCACAAAAAGCGCAGGGAGAAGGACCGACAGCCCAGGCCTAAGCCCGATTCTGAGGCCTCTGCTGATCCGGTCTCCGGTTATCAGTGAGGCTCTGGCGTAGCCTCTGACTACCGCAGTTCTGGAACCCGAGACCGCTACAGATATTTTGTCGGAATGTACTAGGCCGACGCAGCCTTTTACTTCAGGCCCTACCGATGATTTACCTTCCAAGGACGTTGGTACTTCTGAAACGCCATCGGTTTCTGAAGGCGTCTTCAGACCGACGACTCTTAGTCAAAACGTTTTCCAAGTCGAAGACTCCTAAATCGAAAAAGGCTTCATCCTGTTCAAGGCCCTATGCCTAAGAAGCAGATGCTCAAAATGGCAGAAGATTTGATTTCTCTTATCAGGGGTTCACAGCCTCCTCCTGACAAAAGGCCTAGACAAGAGGAAGATTCTGTTTCCTCTGAACAACTGTCTATTTCTTAGGAGTCCTCCGAGGACCAAGACCATTCCTTCTCTCCTTATGAAGATTCTGATGCTGAGGAATCTATTCCCTCAGCTTCCCCTCCAGAAGATTACTCTTTTGGGGAAACTTAACACACTGAGGGAACATTTTCACTGGGAAGGTCAGGATTACTCTGATTCCAAGAAAAGGCTGAGAGAGTTTTTTACTCCCCCAACACAGACCTCTAGCCATCCCTCCTGTTTTGGACATTGTGGATGATGTCTATTTAGAATCCAGTTTCAACCCTGACTCTCTACCTCCTACCCCGGCCAAGCCTGACAGATACTACAGAGTACCTGATTCCCATGAATTCCTTTACAAAAGCCCAGTAGCTGACCCAGAGACTATCTCCCAGGGTCCCAAGGGGGCTAAGGCTTCCATGGCTAAAAATCCAGTACCTTCTGAAAGGGATTCAAGAGCACTAGACAGATGGGGGAAAAAGGTTTACACCTCAGCCACTTTAGCTATGAGAGCACTAAACTGTCAATTTCATATGCTTAAGTATCAGCAATTCCTGATTTCTCAGTTAAAACAAAAGATAACCTACCTCAACAATCTGAAATGAAAGAAGTACAGGATTTGTTGCACGCCACCGTGCAGGTGGGCAAACATACCTTGCAATGTGGGTTTGATTCTTTAGAGGCCTCCTGCAGAGCAGCTGTCACTGGATCAGTTATACGTAGGCATGTCTGGTTAAAAGAACAAAGTCTGTCTGATCATGTTAAACCAAAACTATTCGATGCTCCCTTACAGCAGGATGTTCTTTTTGTTGTTAAAGCAGAAGAAGTTTTAAAGAAAATGGAAGATGAGGCGAAATCAATGCAGACAGTCAAAGATTTTCTACAAGTACAACCCCCTCGCTTCAGCAGAAACTGGCCAACAAAAAATTGGTCCTTTCCAGCCACTGACAGGCCTCAGAGGAGTAAATACAGGTGCCCAAGGGGCAGAGGACAACCACAAGCTCCGTATAAGCCTCGCCAATGGAGCACTCCAACCCAGAAGGGAGAAGACAGGTCTCAACCCACCAGAAGACAGACTCAATGACTTGCACCTCAGCTGGCCAAATAAAGCTCTCTTGTCAGCCCCCTTGTGGGGAAAACTAACACTATTTGCAGACAACTGGCACATGGTCACAACGGACAAATGGGTCCTAGACATAATTTTACGAGGATACAGATTCCACTTTCACACCTTGCCAATAAAGAGGAATGCCAAACCTGCCACAAAATCAAAGGGCAGAGGCTCAAAAACAAATTACAGCTCTCATGGCCATGAGAGCCATTCAAAGGGGTACCAACTCGAGAGCAAGGCCAAGGATTTTACTCAAGACTCTTCCTAGTACCCAGGAAAGAAAATGCTTGGAGACAAATTCTGGACCTTTCATTTCTAAACACAAGTGCCCAAATTCAAGATGCTAACACTACAGCAGCTACTTCCCATGTTGGGCAAGGAAGCATGGCTGGTAACATTGGACCTCAAGGAGGCATACCTGCATGTCCCTATCAGACAAAGTTGCAGAAGATACCTCCGTTTCATTGCAGGTTCAACCCATTATCAATTCTCTGCACTGCCCTTTGGCTTATCCACTGCGCCCAGAGTATTTACAAAATGCCTGGCACCAGTAATTGCATACTGCAGACAAAGAGGAATTCAAATATATCCATATCTGGACGACTGCCTAATCCAAGCAGAAAGAAAAGACATTCTCTTACAACATCTGGCTTTTGTGAAGCATCTTCTAAATTGTCTGGGGTACACAGTAAATGAAAAGAAGTCAAAACTAGTACCCTCACAAAAAATGACATTTCTGGGTGCCAGCTTGGACACAACGGCCCAGAAGGCTTACCTTACCCCAGGCAAGCAATTGCAACTGACTCAATATTTCAAGACAATGGCAACAAAGACCCAATTAACTGCAAGAAAAATTCTGCAGGCTTTGGGCTTCATGGCATCTTGCATTCTGATAATACCATTTGCAAAACTGCATATGAGGAAATTACAGTGGTACCTAAAAAGCGTATGGTCTCAACACAGCCACAGCTTGGACACCGTGATATCTCTCCTTCCCTGCCTTCAACATGAATTTCTATGGTGGGCACAGACATGTCATCTCAACAAGGGTCAGCCTTTCATTTTGCCCCCACCCAGGCAAACTATCACAACAGATGCTTCAGACTATGCCTGGGGGGCACACATGGCAGGGCAAGGCATTCAAGGCCTATGGACTGCAGAACAGAGAAAACTGCACATAAACCAAAAAGAGATGCTAGCTGTACAGAAAGCTCCAACAGCCTTCAAGGATCTACTACAGCCAGGGCAACTTGCAATAGATGGACAACACCACAGTAATGTGGTACATAAACACACATTCCTACACACTTTGCAGGCAAACAATACTCTTATGGAACACAGCTGTGGCCTACCAAGTCCAGTTACAGGCTCAATTCCTGCCAGGACAGAAAAACACGTTGGCAGACGACTTAAGCAGAAACATCAAAGATCCCCACGATTGGAAGCTAGACCCCCAAATATTTACAATGATAACTCAGAGATGGGGTCTACCAAATATAGACCTGTTTGCCAGTCCTCAAAACTACCAGCTGACAAAATTTTGTACAAGGACATTCCACCATCAAGCTTGGAAAGTGGACGCTCTCTCCTTCAGTTGGAAAAACCTGACGGCATATGCCTTTCCTCCATTACCTCTTCTCACAAAGGTTCTTTTGAAGGTCAAAAAGGAGAAACCTCGACTGATAGCCCCAGACTGGCCACGCCAGCACTGGTACCCGTTATTGAAGAATATGGCTTACAGCCCACCATGGATATTGCCTCAAATTCCTCATTTACTCATGCAGCAAGACACAGCCAGATAAAAACCTTAAACCTGGCTGCATGGCAAATCTATTAAGCATCCCATCAGCCCCTCTTTCACAAGCAGTACTGGATGTTATTCTAGAGGTCAGGAGGCCAAGCACCAGGAAGGCTTACTCTGACAAATGGAAAAGGTTTTGTGCTTGGAACCAAGCTAAAGGCCAAGAGACAACTCTGCCTCATATGCCTCACATTCTGCAGTATTTAGCTGAGATGTTGCATAAAGGACTTTCCTTCTCCTCTATTAAAATCCATGCTTCAGCTATTTCAGCTCACTACGACACTAATCCACCTTTATTTTCCAATCCTCTTCTAAGGCAGTTCCTCAGAGGGGCAAAAAACATTAGACCACCTGGAAGAGCCCCTACACCAACATGGGACCTCAACTTTGTTCTGGAAAAACTAACGCTACCTCCCTTTGAACCAGCTTTTTCTGCAGACCTTCAGTTCCTATCCTGGAAGACTGCCCTGCTCCTGGCAATAACTTCTGCTAGGAGAGTCTCAGAATTACAGGCACTTATGGCAGTGGAACCTTTCCTCATTTTCCATCAAGACAGAGTTCCTCTACGAACGAATCCTTCCTTCATGCCTAAGGTGGTTTTCAGTGTAGCTTTAAATCAAACCATCCACCTACCCACTTTCTTCCCCAATCCACAGAACAAAGGTGAAAGACTCCTGCATTCCTTGGACATTCACAGGCAACTTTGTTACTACTTGGATAAAACTAAGGCTTTCAGAAAAACTGACCAGCTCTTTGTTTCCTATGCTACAGCTTCTCAAGGGAGGGCCATATCCAAACAAACCGTTTCTAAATGGATAGGCCATTGCATACGATTCTGCTATACCCATCATGGGAAACCAGTTCCTCCTACCATTAGATCCCACTCTACCAGGGCAACAGCTACCTCTACTGCTTTTCTCAGGGGGATTCCTACCAAGGAAATTTTAGAAGCTGCAACTTGAGTTCTGTACACACCTTCACCAAACACAATCACTTACCTCTTTAAGTCCAGGGCAGGCTTCGCCACTGCAGTTCTGCAGGGCCTCATTGCCTCCACTAACCCTCTATGATGCCTCCACCCTACCTTAACTTTGGGACTCAACCCAAGTGTGATGACTGCAGCAGGGTAATACGATGAACATAGTACAGTTTTGTACCTACCATAAATGTAGATGTTCGAGTGTTCACCCAGCTGCAGTCCAGGTTACCCTCCCTCCAACCCCTCTGATCTACTGGCTAAATCTTTGCTATGCCTTTCTGATGTATTTGCTTATAGCTGAAGGGATTTTGTGTTTGTACAGTGTTCACACCTTTTGGTACTAATTTGGATCACCCTTTTGGGGGCACCTGACATCTGGGGCAAGAAAAACTGAAGAAAATGGCATCTGTTGCAATATATATACCCCTGGCGCACTGACATCAGGGATGAAGCGACAGCAACCGACGTCGGACCAAGACTTTGGAAATCCTTCCGACTGCGGGGACCGCCTGACGACAGGATAACCCAAGTGTGATGACTGCAGCAGGGTGAACACTCGAACATCTACATTTATGGTAGGTACAGAACTGTACTTCAAGATGCTAACTCTTCACCAGTTGCTTCATATGCTAGGCAAAGATGCCTGGTTGGCAACACTCATTTTTAAGGAAGCCTACCTGCACATCCCAATCAAGGAGTCTTGCAGAAGATAACTACGCTTCAAAGCAGGCTACATGCACTATCAGTTCTCTGCACTGCTCTTTTGCTATCTACTGTGCCCGGGGTATTCACAAAGTGCCTAGCTCCAGTTATTGCATTTTGCAGGCAAAGAAGTGTTCAAATATACCCATACCTGGACGATTGTCTAATTCAGACAGAAAGCCAGGACATACTTTTGAATCATCTGGCATTTGTACAAAAGGTGCTAACTTGTCTGGGGTATACCATAAACGAAAATAAATCACACCTGGTACCCAGTCAACAAATTATATTCCTGGGAGCAAGCCTGAATACAACTTCCCAGATGGCTTTCCTCACACCAAAGAAACAAATTCATTTGACAACCTACTTCAAACTAATGGCCATAAAAACCTTGCTATATCTGCAAGGCAAATACTGCAAGCCTTTGGGGTTCATGGCTTCCTGCATTCTTCTAATTCTGTATGCAAGACTGCATATGAGGAAACTACAATGGTATCTAAAAAGCCTATGGTGTCAACATTCTTAGGATCTAGAAGCAATAATTCCTATCATATCTTGCCTACGGTTAGAATTCCTTTGGTGGGCAGAGGCCTGCCACCAAAAAAAAGGAACTACCATTCACTCTACCCCCTGCCACCCAAACCCTAACAGACGCATCAGACTATGCATTACCTGGCAGGGAAGTGCACTCAGGGCAAATGGAACCAAAGTCAAATGCACCTGCATATCAATCAAAAAAAAATGTTAACTGTACAGAATGCTCTGACAGCCTTCAAGGACCACATTCTTCCAGGACAATTAATGGTAAAGACTGACAACACCACTGTTATGTGGTACATAAATAAGTAGGGGGGTAACCATTCTTATCCCTCTGCAGACTAGCCATGGCTCTGTGGAATGCAGCCTTGAGCTACCAAGTGCATCTACAGGCTCAATTCCTGCCAGGAAAACTAAGTACACTGACAGATGAACTAAGCAGAGATCTCATGGACCCACACGAGTGGAAACTGGAACCAAAGACTTTCAACATGTTGACAAACAAATGGGGGAGCCCAGATATACACCTGTTTGCCTTCTCCCAGAACTACCAATTGGAAAAATTTTGCACAAGGACTCCCCACAAAGAAGCTTGGAAAGTGGGAAAGTGGATGCTGTGTCCTTCAGCTGGAAAAACCTATCAGTTTTTTGCCTTTCCTCCTCTGCCTCTCCTCTCCAAAGTACTACTAAAGATCAAACAGGACAAACACAGGACGATATTGATTGCACCAGACTGGCCATGCCAACACTGGTAACCCCCTCTTGCACAGTGTGTCACTGCTGGCTCCATGGTGCCTGCCTCGGACCCCTACCCTGTTGTCACAGCAGAAGAACCAGATTCTGCACCCTCGGCTTCAAACCCTGAACCTGACAGCCTGGCTAATTACCTAATCTCTCCATTACCATCCCTCAGTAAACAAG
>NC_056731.1:1947732339-1947745872 GCF_019279795.1 Protopterus annectens
ATGACATGGAAAATAGAATCCAAGAAGAGGAAATCAACATTGAGTTTCTGCTGAAACAAAATACACATTTACAAACAAAGCTGGATGACCTGGAAAATAGATCTAGGCGCAATAACATTAGGATTTTTGGACTGCCAGAAAATATTGAAGGTAACAATATTACTTCTTTTTAACAACTTGGCTCCCTAAAACTTTAGACTTAACAGAAGCATTCTCTTTTGGTATCGAAGAGCACATAGATCTATAGCTAATACTAACTCTAACAAAAAATATCCTAGATCAGTTATAGTTAGATTTCTATCATCTTTTGATAAAGAGATGGTTCTTAAATCTGCTTGGGCTAAAGCTCCTGTTAAGATTAATGAGACAACTGTGCGTTTTGACAATGACTATTCTTCCATGGTAATAGCTAAAAGAAAAGTTTTTCTGCCACTAATAAGGGAGCTTAAAAAAGCACAGTTTAAAACATACCTTCTGTTTCCTGCCAAGCTTAAAATCTTCCTTCCTGATGGTCCTAAGGTTTTCGATGATTTAGACTCTGCTTTACTGTTTGTCAAAGAAAAAAGGATTTTGGATAAAATAGAAGAAATGGAATGGGCTAGTTCTTCATTAAAGAGATTGGCAACTGAAGCTTCGTGGAAGACGTCAGAGAAGAAGAAGAGACTAAAAAACAAATGATTTGTTATATATTTTTTTCTCTCTCATCATTTTAGTTCATTATTAATTTTTTTGAATATAGTTCCTGCATTTCCAGAAAGCCACAAATATTTTGGAAAAGATTTAATCAAAGTTATTCTCTATGTGCAAAGAAATGTTTTGTTTCATAACCAGTCAAAATACCTGAAGATTTAATGGCAAGCTGTGATTCAATTTGTTTCTCTTTCTGAAAAGAAGTAAGGTTAGTAATTTGATACATTTTTTTATCTTTACCTTTTTTTTTCCTTCTCCTTTTATTATTTTCTTTGTTTAAACAATGACATTCTATTTAGATTATGTAGTGGGTAAAGGGTGGGGGAGGGCAGGGAGTGAACAGTAATGAAAATATCATTAATAGAATAATAACATATTTATTCCTTGTAAAAGTTTTTATAAGTTCTTCAAATGCTATTTCTAATTATACTTTCTTGATTATACTGCTTATGCTTGTTTGTAAATAATCTGTTATGCTTTAACTAATAATAATCAGAACTAAATAAGAGTAAATAATATGTTTTATTTTTAACTCTATTAATATAAACCGTAAGTAACATTCCATTGTATATACTTCTTACAGCTTTCTCTTACATTTTTTTATTTCTGCCTCAATCCCTTTTATTTTCTACTCTTTTTCTTTTCTTTATTAATATATAGAAATGCTTTTGATTGTGTGGGCACAGTGAATAATAGGATTTGTATGAAAATTGAGTTGGGAGAAGAATGTTGAGTTTTATTGCTTGTTGGTAATTTTGGGCTTAATTTCACTTACATAGAGGCTGTAATGATCTGTGGAATACATTGTGAAGGTTTTGTCATGTTTAGATGCATTTACACTTTCAAATGAATGTTTGTCACTAGTTTTTAATAAGTTTCCTGCCAAAATGTTAAGAGACAATCTGAGATGTGGGCTGTCTCATGCACAGTGTTCATGAGTTACTTCAGAAGCTTCAGCTCACATAATTCTCACAGAGAAACTGAAAGCAGTTAGTATAACCTTTGACATAGTTATCACACTGGCACACCACAGATTCAGGAAAATACTCTATTCATAAAATATGTCGGTTATAATGTTTTGTTTCATAACCAGTCAAAATATCTGAAGATTTAATGGCAAGCTGTGATTCAATTTGTTTCTCTTTCTGAAAAGAAGTAAGAGGCTGTAATGGTCTGTGGAATACATTGTGAAGGTTTTGTCATGTTTACATACATTTACACTACTAAATGAATGTTTGTCACTAGTTTTTAATAAGTTTCCCACCAAAATGTTAAGAGAGACAATCGGAGATGTGGGCTGTCTCATGCACAGTGTCCATGAACTACTTCAAAAACTTCAACTCACAGAATTCTCACAGAGAAACTGAAAGCAGTTAGTATAACCTTTGACATAGTTATCACACTGACACACCACAGATTCAGGAAAAATACTCTATTCATAAAATATGCCAGTTATGAGTCTAAATGATGTAGTTTCTTGTAGTAAGTAAATGTCTTATTTTAGAAGGCATAGAAAATGAAACCTTTATTTAAATGTTTTTGAAAATTTACTTAGCAGCATCATAATAATCTGTGTTAAAAATTTGTGTTCCAAACATATACTTTACTATAACTCATTTAATTCATCTGATTGACAAGCATAAATAATCTTATAACTCTATTCTGGAAGAAATGTCATGTGATATATTTTGAAGCAGTAGGTTAGCATGATTGTAAAATCTGGTTACTAAAATGTGTTTGCTGTGCATTATTTTTTATAAAGCAGACAGATTTATTCTAGGGACAGCAAGTAGGATAGTGCTCAACAAAGACACAACTCAGTGAGATCATATATATATATATATATATATATATATATATATATATATATATATATATATATATATATATATGTGTGTGTGTGTGTGTGTGTGTATGTGTGTGTGTCTGTGTGTATGTGTGTGATGGCTTTTTTCTTTTTTTTTTAATAATGCAAGTGTTTCTGTGAATTTGCATAACTATGCAATATGATTTATAATAATTTTTATGAATACAATATTTTACTTTATTGACAATAATGAGTTTAAGTAAATGCTCATATACAAACAATTCAAGATTTTTTTTTGGAAGCTGTTAATAGTATTCACATGACAGAAAATAGATGCACCTTAATATATGTAATGTCTGAATCATATTAGCCAAAGTTTTTGATTTAAATGAATGTTAGAATCTAATTTTCTCTCCTCTTGATTTCTAACATCAAGATTATTTGAATGCTGTTTGAATACAAGTGTTATATATTACATAGATCTATATAGTAGTATGAACAGTTTTTAAAAAAAAAAAAAAAAGTTTTAGTTTATATGATGCTGTTTTACCAAATGTGTAGTTTTGTCTTGATAGATAATTGAATTGAAAACTGTTAACCTCAGTTAAATATAACTAGTATTAAATTGATAAGGTGGTAGCTGAGGTACTGCTGCTTAGGGTAGGGGGTTAACTTGAGTAGTAAATACTACTCTAAGTTGGAGTTTTCAACTCCAGGCTGGATGCAAGGTTTAATCCTTACATTATTTTCACTTGTTCATTGTTATATGTATATAGTTTTGACATCCACAATATATTTTGTACACTCATTGTCACTACAAACAAAATTGAATCCTATACAAAATCCCATAAGAGATTTAATAAATACAGCTATATTTAAAGGTACACCTAAAAGAGGAGATGTAACATTATTTATCTTGTTTGTTATTTCGATCATAAGATTCTTGAGTTTTAAAAATGCCAAATGACATCTTTAAAAGGAATTTCTTTAAACATTAATGGATTGAATAATCCGTGTAAAAGGGCAAGCCTAATAAGATACATTAATTTACACAAGGCCAATCTAGTCTTCCTGCAAGAAACCCACCTCTTGAAAAAAGATATTAATAAACTAGCCACTAATAAGTATACAGTATTGGTTAGTTCAGAGCACACTCAGAAAAAAGAGGCGTGGCTATTTTATGGAATAAAAGTATGCCCATTCCTAAAACCATTAAGTCTTATCAGGATGGCAAAGGAATGTTTTGTATGGTTACAATACAAATTAATGGGAAGACTTACACTTTAATTAATGTATATTGGATACCTGGAATTGGTATTAATACAGTGAAACATCATATTGATAAGATCATATCATTCTCTATAGGGGATATTATTTTAGCTGGTGATTTTAATTGTACACTACATGAAAGTGATACTACCACTATAAGGAAAAGAAGAATTACATCTAATGCAAAACACTTAAATGATTTTGCTAATTCTTATCATTTGAATGATATTAATAATCAGATTCAAAATCATTACCATACACCTTTTTTTCTAACAGATACAAAACTTATTCAAAAATAGATAGGGTCTTTATTTCTAACCAGATGGTAACAGATTTAATTAATTCCAAAATCATTTCATGTCCTATATCTGATCATAACTCAATTGTTTTTGAATTCATGATAAAAAATACTCATAATGTTCAGATCAAAAGGATACTAGCATACTTAACTCAGCTAAAAGACTATAAAGAATATATACTTTCAGAAGTACAACATTTTCTAGACATAAGTAATACTCCTGAAGTCTCCATTGTCTATGTTTGGGATGCCTTAAAATCATATCTATATGGACAAAGTATCAGATGGTATAATAATAAAAGGAAATCTTGGGATAAGGAATTGTTAGATATTCAAAGTAAATTAGACTCTTATAAACATAATAATAAAGAAAATATTATGGACAAGAAAGTTATTGAAGAAATAAACAAACTAAATGAGAAATACAAAGAAATTTTAACTCATAAAGTTAAAATAACTTTAGAGAAATATAAGTTTTTGTCTTATTCAATAAGCTCCAAATACTTACATAGACTTAAAAATAAAACAAAAAGATTGAATAAACAAAACCATATCAAAGAAATCTTTTCTCTAAGGAAAAAGAAGAATGTTTCTAGTATACCAGAAATACTGGATGAATTTAGAAGTCACTTTCACAAGATTAACCATAACAACATTAACATGGAACCTAAAGATAAAATAAAGGAGTTTATAACCACAAACATGAATAAAAAGCTTAATAAACAACAGATTAAACTATTGGACAAGAGTATTTCATACACAGAAGTTATTACACAAATAAATAAGCTTAAATCAAACAAAGCACCGGGTAATGATGGTATTATACCAGAGATATATAAAATCCTTTCTAAAACTACATATTCATTAATACATAAGGTTTTTATTTTGGCCCAAACTGAGTTAATAACCCCCCCATCTTGGCAATATACATTTATTTCACCAATTTTAAAACCTAATAAAGATCCAACTAGATGTTCTTCATGTCGACCCATCTCATTACTTAATACATTTTTGCTGATAGATTGAAGACAATCATCCTGGCATTATAGATATAGATCAGACGGGCTTCATTGTAAATAGAAATACTTTTGATAATATAAGAAGAACTTTAACATTAATTGATTTTGCAAATAGGAAAAAGAAAGATTTAACACTTATTAGTCTTGATATAGGTTCAGCATTTGATTCAGTAAGTTGGGACTATCTGTTTACCTTACTGAAATGCACAAACTTCTCTGATGCATTTGTAAATTTAATTGAGCATTTATACAAAGGCAGCTGGCTTATATTAAGGTAGGAACATATGTTTCACAAAAATACCCATTCTTAAAGGTACAAAGCAAGGATGTCCACTTTCTCCACTATTATTCACTTTAGTAATGGAGCCTTGGGCTAATTTGATTAGAAAAGTACTGACATAGAGGGTTTTGAAATAGACGAAAATACAACATCAAAAATTCACTTTTTGCAGAAGTTCTAATTACATCAGCAGGATCTAATTCTTCTATGCAGTCTTTATTTGATAAAATGATGAATTTTAAAAGTATTTCTGGTTTAATATTCAATGAAGAAAAAACTAAAATACTACCTATATATACACGAAAAAATATTCTCATTAGTGATTTTACTAAATATGTACCCAATTCAGGTCAGATAACTTATTTAGGTATAATACTATCTAAAGATATTAAATCTATTATATATAATAACTATAATACCTGTTTTCTTAATATACAAAATCTTTTAATACCTGGAATAATATGATGTTATGTGATCCTATCTCGCCTACATTCTGACTGATGGGTTCGGAGCCGATCCTCGGCTCCACTGGCACGCTTATGCCAAAGAACGAAGTCTCTCATTGGCTGAGCTTACTATATTCAGGATGCACCACTACCAGTCCCCAGATCTCGTTTGCGCTAACAAGCAAAGCGTGGTCTCGAGCTGGCTGAGCTAAGTAGTGTTTTCTTCACTTACTTTCCTGTCAGGAATTTCCTAGAATTTCAACAAAAGCTGTTTTAACAGCTATCTCGTGTTTCTGTGTATGAGTGAATATTTTCTGTTAAATATTTGTGTGGTGATTGCGTATTTTCTGACTAGAGGTCCCCTTTGAGTTGAAGGGCCTTCCCCTGTCAGTCCGTTGTTGTTCAAGTCCCGTTTTATTTAGGGGCTCTTGGATCCCTTTAGTTATTTTTGTCTATTTGTGACAGCCTTTGGTTAAAAAAAAAAAAAAGAATTTTTTCTGTGATAGTGTGTTTGGTTTTTGCTAGTTCACTAAATTGGTTGCCATAATGTCACAGGCTCCTAGGCCTTAAGGTTTTAAGAAGTGCACTAAGTGCAGTTTCAAAATGTCAATAACAGATGAACATTCTCTGTGTGTACTGTTTGGGCGCCAAACATTTGCAGGAGTCCTGTAGCGTGTGCCGCGTTTTCCTCAAGGGTCCTCCAAGAGAGGAAAAATAAACTTATTTTAAAAGGCCTTATTAAACCCTCATTTGAAGAGGCATTAGCTTCCTCTCCTTCTCCTGCAAAGAAGAAAAGGGCGTTGGCTCCGACCAGCCCGTCGGAACCGACCGCCAAAGACAATAGGCAGGCTTCTCCTTGGCTCCACGGACTTGGAGCCGAGGGCGGAACAGTCTGCCTCGATGCCTCCAGCCTAGACTCCTCTGGGTTGGAGCCGGCGGCTGGGGCCTCGAGAGGCGGGTCACCTTCATTGGCTCCACTGATCTTGGAGCCGATGAAGGTTGTCCGCCAGACACTTCCTCCTCGGGCCGGGCCTCTTCGCACCGATGGAAAGTGGTTTGGACACTCCTTGGCGCCGATAATTATCGAAGTCGATTCGAGCCGTCCCCTAGTCCCTTGGAGCCGTTGGAGAGGCCTACTCGGACCCGTTCGGTCTCTTCCAGGTCATCAAGGATGTCAGATTCGGACATAAACAGGGTACTCAAAGGCTTTTCCAGTCCCCAGTCTTTCAGAAATTTGTTTGGCTCCGACTCAATTGGCTTGGAGCCGATAGCCCATTCCATTGCCATTCCTCCTCCGACCGCCCGGCTCCGTCGGAGCAGGTGCTGGTGGAGCCAGTGGAGATCCTAGGGTCGGCTCGACCCTTACTCCAACCCCAGCCTTGGTCGGAGTTTAGCACACGGACTTCTTTGGCGGGCCGGGGAGTGATGTTTGGGACCAATGCAGTCGGTTCCAAGCCTCCCTCTCGGTGCTTGACGCGGGACTCGTCTGCTATCATGGCTCGGAGACTGGACCCTCCCAGGATTCTGGGGTCCGGCCTTCAGAGCTATGAGGAGTGCCTTGGCCAAATCTTCTTTGGCCATCTCTACGGCTTTACCGGCACCTTCCTGGGCATGGAGACTGGGTCTTTGGCAGTTCCCCTGTCTCTAGGCAGCGGAGCCCGGGCCTGAGGTTACCCCACTGGGGGTTCCCTCCTCCTGAGGGTCTTTCGGAGTTGTCTTTGGAGGAGCCCCCAAGGAAGAGATCGTGCAAGAGGAAGCACGTAGACTCCCCCGATGAGTCTCTTACATCGGACACTGATCTTGATGATGCGGAGGGGTCCCCAAAGTCGTCCTCGGATGATGTCTCATTTGCAGACATTCTAGAGATCCTCAAGCAACGAGGCGGCTGGAATTCCAACCCCCCCTCCGCTGATGAGTCTGTGTTCCTCAAGGCCTTCGGGGCTCAGCTCTCCGCCTCCTGGGTGTCTCCGCCCTTCGAGCTCCTGGATTTGGTTTGTCGGAGGGTGGGAACATCCAGATACTGTGGAACCAGTGCCTTCTCGCCCTAACAAATTTTTGTCTGCCCCACCCGAGAAGGAGTTCTTAACGAAAGGCATGGCTGTAGATGCCATGGTGGTGGCATCTGCTACCCAGCAGGACGTGGCAGAGGCTTCAACGTCCGTCCATCCTCCTAATAAGGAGTCTAGGAGCATGGACGGTGCACGGGAAGCGCACCCTGAGTTCAGCGGCCTTTACTCTGAGGTCCCTGAATTATTTGGCACATTTCACCCAGACTACAGAGGGATCTGGTCAAGGAGCTTTCAGACTCCCTCTCAGGTAACCTACCTGAGCAGCTAGCCCAGTCGGTTAGCTCTCAGTTGGCTATCCTTACCTCGATTTCTAACTTCGTCCATGAGGCTCATTTCATATGCGTCGCGGCGAAGGCAGAAGGCAGGCACAGGCGTGGCTCACGAAGACAAGCCTGGCTCCGTTTGTGTCATTCGCGGAGGCCTTCAAGTCTTCCTTTGCCGACGCTCCTTTGATGGGTCCTCTTTGTTTGGACCCAAGGTAAAGACACTCTTACCGCTGTGAGCAGGAGGGAAGGACTTTATCTGCCGTAGG
Source organism: Protopterus annectens (assembly GCF_019279795.1). Taxonomy (NCBI): domain Eukaryota; kingdom Metazoa; phylum Chordata; order Ceratodontiformes; family Protopteridae; genus Protopterus; species Protopterus annectens. The sequence goes on from NC_056731.1 coordinate 1,947,740,750, forward strand.
AGCACGATTTTCCACTCCCTTTCGGCCTTATCCCAAGGCTAAAGAGGAGGGAAGATGTGGTTCCAAATCACAGAAATTCTTTCCTCAACAGCAGGAAGATTCCCTTCCAGAGGCAGAGGAAGGGAAATTTTTCTGGGAGACGCCGTCCCAGAGGCGGCAGAGGCCAGCAACACTGGAGGCCGAATCCTTTCGTGGCTCTTCAGCCTCCCACACTCCATGAGGGATTGCCCGGCTGTGCTGCTCGGAGCCAGTCGGGTGCCGTTTTGCCAAGCACCTAAAAGCCTGGGAGTCTATTACTCAGGACAGATGGGTGCTTGGATTGTGCGGAGGTTACACCATTCCCTTCACACGCCCACCCCACCGTCCAAAAAATCCGGACCCACCACCCAGTCAAAGGGAAATTGCAGCCGTAGAAGCTTCAAAGCTGCTAGAAAGGAGTCATCCAACCGGTCCCCACAGACCAGATCGGATCCGGAAATTACTCAAGGTTCTTTTTAGTGCCAAAAAAGACAGGGGACCTGAGACCCATTTTGGATCTCTGCAAACTAAACCAGTCCGTCATGAAGTCCAAATTCCGAATGGTCACTTTACAATCCATTCTCCCATTGTTGGAGAAAGATGTTTGGATGTGCTCCATAGATCTCAAGGACGCCTATTATCACATAGCGATACATCAGGCGTCCAGGAGGTATCTGCGCTTCAGCCTGGGAGACAGGCATTTCCAATTTTGTGCACTGCCCTTTGGTCTCACCACAGCCCCCAGGGTGTTCACCAAGTGTTTGGCAGTAGTGACTGCTCACCTGAGGAGTCTGGATTCCAAGTGTTTCCCTATCTGGACGACTGGCTCCTGACTGCCACCACCAGGCATCTACTACTAGAGAACCTACAAGCCACCATCTCCCTGGGTGCTTCCCTGGGAATTACATTCAACTGGTCAAAGTCTGTCTTGCTGCCTTCTGAGCGCATAAGATTCATAGGAGCAGAGATAGACTCAAAATGTCTGAATCTTCCTTCCTACGAAAGGATACAAACATTACAAGATCAAGTCCGAGCCCTGCTTCTAAGATCCAAAGCCCCAGCCAGGATGGTCCTGCAACTTTTAGGTTCAAGGTCTGCCACGGTTCTCCTAGTTCCTCTGGCAAGGTTGCACATGAGGATTCTCCAGTGGCTATTATCGACACAATGGTCTTTTTCAGGATCTCCCTCAATCATCACATACTGATTACAGAAGCGTGCAAGCGGGACCTCCGCTGGTGGCTTCTGCCATCCAATCTGAATCAGGGAAGACCCTTTGTTATACCCCCTCGGTGGCCACCTTGACAGCGGATGCCTCCCAGGCGGGTGGGGGCATTGTCTGGGCAGGTCAGTTCAAGGTTCTTGGCTTCCAAGCGAAACATTTCTCCATATCAATGTGTTGGAAATGAGGGCTGTACTTCTGTCCCTACAAGCCCTCCACAAGTTTCTCCCTCAAGGCATTATCGCCATCCACACAGACAACATGTCGGTGGTCTGGTATCTAAACAAACAGGGAGGGACCAGATCTTATCCCCTTTGCAGAGAGGCCATGAGGGTGTGGGAATGGGCAGTGGCTGGCGCTTCCTGGTAGCGACCCACATTCCAGGAAAATCCAATGTATTAGCAGACAGACTGAGCAGGACTATTCTCTCTCCTCACGAGTGGTCTCTGAACGAAACAGTAGCAGCTCAGATTTTCAAAAGGTGGGGACTCCGTGCTGCGACCTGTTTGCAACACCACGAAACCAGTAAGTGCAAAGGTTCTTTTCCTTGACCCAGCGTCAGGGGAGACAGCTCTGGATGCTCTAGTCCAACCTTGGCCAACAGGACTGCTTTATGCTTTCCTCCGATTCCACTCCTCCCAAAGTAATCCAGAAAGCTTCCCAATTGGGGTCCACAATGATTCTAATTGCCCCGTACTGGCCTCGTCAGGTATGGTTCCCTACCTGAAATATACCCTGGATGGTCCTTGGTTCTTGGATCTAATTCCGGACCTTCTGGTTCATCAGTCGGGACAACAGCACCAGTCCCTTCACACTTTGAAACTAACAGCTTGGCTCCTCCTCTTCCGACTTTAGTCAGAAATCACACCTTGGACCCGGAAGTTATTCACATTTTATCTTCAGCCCACATACCCACCACTAAGAAATTGTATCACAGTAAGTGGAAGAGGTTTGCTATCTGGGCTCAACTCAGAGGCTTAGACCCTATTACTGCCCCGATACCAGAGGTCTTGAGATTTTTAACATCCTTGTTTAATCGTGGATCTTCAGTCTCTACTATTAAAGTCCAACTAGCAGCTATCTCCAAATTTCACGATTCCATAGACCCACCGTTGATGAGCAGCAGATTATGTAAAACTTTCATGAAAGGTGCTGTGCTTTAAGACCCCCAGTTTTTCCATCCCTCGCCTCCATTAGGATCTTGATTTGGTACTTGGTGCCTTAACATCTTCCCCCTTTGAACCGGCTGCTACATGTGATTTGAAATATCTGTCTTGGAAAACTGCCTTCTTAATTGCAATTACCTCTGCAAGAAGAGTTTCAGAACTTCAAGCCCTATCTATCAAACCACCGTACTTGATTTTTCACAAGGATAGAGTATCACTTAGGCCTAATCCATCTTTTGTCCCAAAAGTTTGTTCCAATCTCTGTCTCCAACAGTCTTTGGAGCTACCAGTTTTCTTTCCAAAATTTTCAAACAAAGCGGAATACACCTTCCATACATTGGATGTTCACAGGCAATTATGCTTCTATCTAGATAGGACTCAACAAATTCGAAAAACAGATCAATTGTTTGTGTCCTTTTCAGATAATAAACTGGGTAAAACCATCACTAAAGCTACTATTGCCAAATGGATCAGAGATTGCATAAATCAGGCTTATTCCTCTTCAAATAAACAACTTACAACTTCTGTCAAAGCTCACTCTACTAGAGCTATGGTTACCTCTATTGCATTCCATTCCAAGCTCGCTATTTCTGAGATTTGTGCTGCTACTTGGTCCAACCCGCACACTTTCATTTCCCACTATAAATTGGATGTGGCATCTAAAGGGCGAGCATCATTTGGTTCCACGGTACTCAGGAGTGTTTTCCAGTGAGCCACCCAGGATTTAGGTGCTAGGGACGCTGTCCCATCAGTCAGAATGTAGGCGAGATAGGATCACATAACGTCTTTTAGTTATGTACTCACCATAACTTCAGATGTTTGGGATCCATCTACTACATTCTAATACCCTCCTTCCCCCTGCCTTGAGATCAGAAGAGATTGAGCGGTTTGAGTTCTACTGTTTTTATCTTGTATCATCTGTCAATGTTATATAAGCAGTGCATGCGTGTGTGCATGTATCTTGGACAAACTAGATCTGGGGGACTGGTAGTGGTGCATCCTGGGATATAGTAAGCTCAGCCAATAAGAGACTTAGTTCTTTGGCATGGCGTGCGAGTCGGGCGAGGATCGGCTCGAACCCATCAGTCAGAATGTAGGCGAGATGGATCCCAAACATCTGAAGTTATGGTGAGTACATAACTAAAAGTTTTTTACTATGGAGGAGAGACTTACAATTATTAAAATGATAATATTCCCCAAGATTTTATACTCAATACAATCAATAATACTTTCACCTACAAAAATAATTATCAAGAATTATCAAGAAACTGAATACACTAATGTTAAATTCCTAGGATTGCATTAAAGAAACATACTAATAGCTGGTCTCAAGGGGGTATTTCTTTTCCAGACTTTAATTTATATATTATCTCTTCTATTATAAAAGTTATTACTTTATTAATAGATCAGTCATATATCGCAAAATGGAAAGATTATTGGTTGCTAATTAGTATGCACTTCATGAAAATCTCCTTAACAGACAAAAATATGATTGTAAATAACTCCATGTTGTGGTTGCTAAAGGAATTTTGTACTTCACCTGTTACACCTAAACATATGGTTTGTTACCCATTAAATATTATTATTCGTTATCGTAACTTTATATTCATGCACCCTAAGTATAGGGAATGGAATTTTATTGTATTCCCTATAATGTATACTCAGGGTATGCTTATGTCATCTACTTCTGAAGGAGCTCATTTAGCTATAGATAATGATCTAAAGTACTGGTATCAGCTGATATCTGATAATAAAGTTAAAATCTAGATTTCTTAAAACAAGAATTTGATCTAAGAGAAACTTGCTGGTTAGAGGTTCAGATCTTTAGACAACATCTCATTGATAGAATAGATCTAATGTCTATAACAGTTAAAGAATCTATTCAAAACTGATTGATTACTTGATATTAAATTTACAGCATAAAGTTTCTGATAAAGGTAAACTTTCATATATACATAAAATTATCAGACAAGAAACTTTTTACAGTGTAGATTCATACTGGAATTATTTCACCTCTATTAATGGGGACCCACCAACTCAACAAGATAAACAATATATATTGGAATCTGCTTATAGAACTACATCTTCCATTGTCTGGAGACTTTATACATATCTTTTTATACACCTTTGATGATGAATAAAATAAATAATAAAGATAATCTATGTAAGAGATGTAATGTAGAAATTAATGCTGACTGGGCTCATATGTTTTATGACTGTATGAAGTTGAAAGAATACTGGAAGTCAATTAATGAATTTTTGCAGGCTCTTTTTACAGATAATTTCATTATTTCTAAGTCTCTTATATTATTCAACACACCTGTACCTCAATGTGTTAAAAAGATTAAGCTTCCCTTGTTATGGTCTATCTAGCAGTGGCCAGGAAAATAATAACTAGAAATTGGATTTCAGATACACCTCCTTTGTTCAATGAATTTAAAAATGTTATGAATATAATGTGCCATATGGAAATAAGCACAATTAGAATGAGAACAACTAGAAAAACATCATATTATATTGTATGGGATAATTTACAAAATTTGTTAAAAAAATTCTAATTTCAATAGCACGGTATTTTAGTTTAATTGATCTGATTGTAGTGGATGTCTTTGTAAATACTTTAGTTGTTTTGTTGAATATTATAATAATACCTATTTTTAATTACTTGTATAAAATTATGATATTTCTCTTGTATGTTAAAACAATAAACCTGCTTTGGG
>NC_056731.1:1947746372-1947748872 GCF_019279795.1 Protopterus annectens
ACTATTATGGGCGGCCTGTGGAAATCAGCACTTTAGGTTGCTCATCGCCTGCCGGCTTAGCCACGCCTCCGGACGCATCCTACTTGGGCTCGCTCACGTAACCTACGCACGTGTCTGTGGTTGCGGCACGCACTCATTACTATGCATATGGCGCTACTACGCCGACTATCCACTGCACCACCGGCGCAGGCCTTACACCGGCCTTGCGCCGAGCTTTATGAATCCCGGGGAGAGATCACAGTCAGTCTGGGGCTGGTTTCTCCCTTTCTCTCCAGATCCCCAATAAGACTCCCCAATGGCACAGCTATAGGGTACAGATCTCAGCCTAGTGGTCAAGCCAAACCTCCAGCACCCTCTCTGTCCAACCAGTGCTTCATGTCCCTGCCCAAGTAGCTGACACACACACACACTTTGAGATATGACTGCAATCCAAATTGTAGCTTCCTACAGATCCCCCACAATGCCCCAAGATTCTCACTACACCTTTCTTAACATACTGGAAAATATTAAGATACAACCAAACACCCTAATACTGGATGATTTCAACTACCCTGCCATTAACTGGGAAAACTACTTGTGTACCAACACCTTTGCCCAATGGTTTTTGGAATTCATAAATTCCAATGTCCTGGATCAGATAATCCATAGTCCCACCAGGGGCTCCAATATTCTGACCTGGTCATTACCATCATGGGAAATTAATGCTCCACACCATTGTTCACCCCCTCATTGGTTAGGTCTAATAATAAGCTAATCTCCTTTGACATCCACATCCCACCCCCACCCCCCAGTAAGGAAACATCCGTAAAAAACTTCTCCAAGGCCAACTTCATGCTACTTAAGTCAGAAGTGACAAACTTCATGACACCCATGCAGACGGGAACTGAAAGTTCTACTGCTGAATCCTATACTAAAGCACTGTATGAGCACATCCACTCGTGCATGAATTGTGCCATCCCAAATATAACCAAGACACTCTCCTCCAAAAAAAGGAAGCCAATCTGGTGGCCCCCCGTCATAAACAAACTATACAACAGAAGGAAGAAACTGTTGCAGAAAAGAGGAAAATCCTAAGATGCAAAAAACTGCCTTACCAGCCTCAGTAAGAAGCTGAGATCCTCATAAAATCCTCCAAAGCTAGTCATGAAAATAAAATTGCCAATGATTCCAAAGACAACCACAAGGCATTCTATAGCCCTGTCAAGAATCTAAATGGCAATGCTCAGATCTGCTCTGAGCTACAACAGAATGGCATTAAATATCCTGATCCCAAGGACATTGCCAATATCCTGGCAAATAGATTCAGTGCCAACTTCACCCTCTTCTCACCCCCTAAAGGGCCCATCTCAGTACAGAAAGATTGCCAAATTCCAGTAATCATGGCCACACAGGTACAAAATGCACTCTCCAAACCTAAGAATACAGCATCCATGGAATCACATGACATCCTGGGCTGTGTACTATATGAACTACAAAATGAACTGGCACTTCACCTAAGTGTCATGTTTAATCATAGCCTCACCTTAGGCTTCGTGCCCACTGAGTGGCGCACAGCTACAGTTATCCCACTCCACAAGGGGGATCCACCTTGGATCCTGTGAACTACAGTCCCATCAGTCTGATGAGCCTGATCTGCAAGTCCATGGAACATATTATCATGGAACTTATAAACAAAGACATTGGCAACCTTCAAACACTGGACCCTACCCAGTTTGGGTTCGTGAAGAGCCCATCATGTCTCCTGAACCTGATTGTCTTCTTTGAATCAGTCTCCAGAGCTGTGGACGAGGGTAAGGCAGTCCACACAGCCTATCTGGACCTCACCAAGGCCTTTGACACCATCCCCCACTTTGAAATCATAGATAAACTTACTAAGCTGGGCATAAATCCCTACGTCACTCGATGGTTGCCAACTGGCTTACTGACAGAACCCACATTGTAAAAGTAGCTGACACCAAATCCAGCTCCAAACAAGTGACAAGTGGAGTACCTCAGGGTTCAGTCCTGTGACCGCTCTTGTTTTACATCTACTTCTCTGAAGTACAGGCCAACACTGAGGGACTCTGGCTAACAAAGTTTGCAGATGATTGCAAACTGGGAGCCATTATTGAATCCCCAAATGATGTGGATATTCTACAAAAGGGCCTTACAGAAACAGAAGCTTGGTGCCAGAGCCATGGGCTCAAGCTCAATGCCAAGAAGTGTATAGTTATCCCCTTTGAAAAAAAAAAACATGTACCCATGAATTACCACATAGGTGGCAGTATACTAAACACTGAAAGTGTGATAAGAGACTTAGGAACACAGGTGGACAGTGGTCTCACCTTCGATAACCACATCGCCACAACAGTCAGGAAATCCTTCTATATGGCACACCTCATCACTAAGGGCTTTTTATCCAGAAAAAAGGAGGTCATTGTCCCACTGTACTCATCCCTCATTAGACCCATCATAGAGTACAACGCCCCATTTGGTATGTACCTCACAAGACATCTGCAAC